>NC_092104.1:26007101-26247101 GCF_045679555.1 Salvelinus alpinus
AAAGTAAAACTGCAAACAATGTGTCAAAGAAATTAACTTCATGTCCTGAATACAATGCGTTATGTTTGGGGTAAATCCAACACATCACTGAGTACTATTCATATTTTAAGCATGGTGGTGGCTGAATCATTTAATCTATTTTGATTTCAGGCTGTAACACCAAAATGTTGAACTAAGTCAAGTGGTCTGAATACTTTGAAGGCACTGTAAATCTACACCCAAGTGTGTTTATTGTAACAACTTTTCATATACCTTTATCAACCCACATACCCATGTTACACTTTGATATTCTGCGTCTTCTCAAAGCCATGAAGGCGCTGGATGAGATGTTCTACCTACCCTTTCTCCATTTAAAGCTGCAATATGTAACTTTTTGGTAGACCCTTTGAAAGCAAGTCTAAGAAGCGGTTGATCTGTTCTATGTGCACTATTTCTATGCTTCCCGGTCTCAGTTTAGTTTTGAGTCTTACTTTCGATTTTGTACACCAGCTTCAAACACAATAATTTGGGTAATTGAAAATATATTTCACAGCAGTTTGTATGGTACAATGATTCTCTACACTATGCATTGCTTATTTTGTCACAAACTGAAATTAGGCAAACTATTAGAATTTTTGCAACCAGTAAATGGCACAGAGATTTCTGCATATTGCACCTTTGACACACCAACAATATTGAAATAACATTACCACCACAGGAGGTTGGTGGCACCTTAATTGGGGAGGACGGGCTTGTGGTAATGACTGGAGCGGAAAAGGTGGAATGGTATCAAAAACATGGTTTGATGTCATTACAGTTGCTCTATTCCATCCATTATTAAGAGCGATCCTCCCCTCAGCAGCATTCACTGATTACTACTGACAAAAATAAAACAGCGCCAAACCTAACCCTGTTCTTCCTACTCAGTCTCAGCCAAATAGCAACATTTCAGTCCCAGGTAGCTTACCTTTCGGAGGCGGTTCTGTTTGAGGTCCAGTTTGAGCTGCTGGTTCTGCAGCAGAACAGTCTTCATGCTGTTCCTCAGCTCCCCCACCTTGGCCTGCAGCATGAACTTATCCTTTCTGGTGCTGCTCAGTTCCTCCTGCACAGACTCCAGCTCCACCTTAATGCCCTAGAATGCAGAACAAGGCAAAGTCAGTTACAAAATGGTAACACAATGAACAATGACAGCGTTAAGGTGACCGTAAAGTTTGCTTCTGTGGCACTAGCCATTTCTGTCCTTCCCAGCACCCTGGTTGTGTGTGTGTACCTGTAGAGCTGTCTGCAGGCTGTCCAGCTCCCTCTGGCTGCACTGCTCCACCAGTTCCAGCTGCTGTCTCTGGGCCTCGATCTCCCTCTGCCTCTGCTCCACCTCCCACTTCAAATCCTCAACCTGGAGGAGAATATAGTCAAGTCAGTGACCGATGTCTCTTTCAACAAACAACTTCCTTATTCAAGGTCCTGTGTTGTGTTTAGTAGGGCACACAACCTCCTGGTTGGTGAGGGGCTGCTTGCTAAGCTGTTCATCCAGCTGTTTCTGGAGGATCTGGAGCTGGGAGTGGGCCTCTGATAGCTCCTCCTGGAACCTGGACACCTCCTGAGAGTGTTTCTCATCCTGAGCCCTATGGAGGGGAAGGAAAGGATGTTAAGGTGAAACAGTTAAGATGAAACAAGGAGAGACATAAGATCAAAACTAAAAGATAACTTTGAGTTAGACAGGGTTATTACCTAAAATACAAGGACCGAGCATGCCCCAATGATTCCATCAACTAATAAGGCTAATCAAAATATTCTCTTAATCTGTTAAACACAGCAGCGTCATTCCAGGCCTTATTCATTAAATATAAACTGCAAATTGAGACTCACTGTAGTTTGTGTGCCTCGCTGTGCAGGGCTTTGACCAGCTCTTCTTTGGCCTGCAGGTCCTTCTTGATCTCACACAGCTCCAGCATGGCTGCCCTGTAATGTCGCCTGTTGTGGGCAGCCTCTGCCTTAGCTGCTGCCACCTAGTGGACATAACACGCATTTACAGTCTGTCTCCAAAGGCTTCATTGAGTGCATTACAGTATGCTACAATGTGGTAATGTAATGACTTTTTAAGACTATGTTGTGGCTGGGCCAGTCTGTCTCCTTCACTTCAGGGGCTTGTACGTGTGTAATGTGTTACAATGTGTTAATGACGACAGATAATGACTATGTTGTGGCTGGGTCGGATTAGGTGTCTTTACCTGCTCTTTCAGGTCCTTGACTTTGGCTTTTTCCTTCTCCAAGGCGACCTGTAGTGTCTGGACCAGCTGTTTCATCTGCTGGTCTTCCTCCTCTTTGCGTTTTAGTACAGCTTGCACCTGTGGAGAAGGGCAAGGAAGAGAATAGAAAAAAAACAATCAGTTCGTTAGCTTTTTGAATCAAAAAGAGCAACCACTGACTCAAAATGATGTTACTTTACCCACATGGGTAAAGTTATTTAATTGATCAGTGATAGAAGTAACTGAGAATGTAAGATTGAAGTCTTTCACCTGGAGGTTGAGCTGGACCAGGTCGGCCTCTCTCTTGGCCAGGGCAGTCTCTAGAATATTGGTATGCTCCCGCAGTGCATTATGGGACTGCCCCAGTCCCGTCAACTTCCCTTTCTCATGCTCCAGCTCCAGGGATAACTTCTTGTTGGCGTCTTCCAGTCGTCTAATCCTCCTCTTGAAGCATCGCGCCTCCTGCAGCTGTGGATAAAAAAGATAGACGATTTTACAATCAAGGTATCTAAGAAGCACAAGAACCATTGGATGCGAGTAATTTTCAGAGGGGTTGGGATAGTAACACACATTTCTGTTGGACATTTGTGGACAATAAAGTAATCTTCTCTTCTCTTAATTGTCATTTGCCAGAGTCTCTCACGTCATCGGGCTGGTGGTGTACTTATAGCCTGATTAAAACAGACAATGTAAAGCAATGGTGAAACGTAGCGAAATCGGTTTCGATGCCAGGATAGTGTATTTAGTTGTTATCGCCCAGACTGTCTCACCTCATCTTCTAGCTCCATTACTTTCTCCTGTAACTCTTCCAGCTCAGTGCTGGTGAGGGAGATGACCTCCTGAAGCTCCTTCTCCAGCATGGCTTTGCTGTGGCTCACAGCCTGGTGTTCACTCTGCAGAGCCTCAATCTTATCCTAGAACAAGTAAGAGGTTTAGATCAGCATTCAAACATCAATCAATCATATTTATTTATATAGCACTTCGTACATCAGCTGATATCTCAAAGTATCTCAAAAACATCACAGTTGGCTACGGTTGTGCTGTAATCTGTTATTAGTATGGCCACAAGTTTTTCCTGACCACATGATCTGACCAGAAACAAACTCTGGACCCTAGTTCCTGGTTGTCATGTGATCAGGAAAAACTCTGGGCCCTGATTATGAGGTTAGTACTGAATGTACCTGCAGGACCTGGTTGTTGCCGCCATCTGAGACCTGGGCCTTGAGTTTGACCAGCTCTGCCTCGGTAGTCTCCTTGTCGGCCAGGGCTTCTTGGAGCCTGCGACTCAGGATGCCCACTGCGTTCTCATAGGCCTTGTGCTTGGCCTTCATATCCTTCTGCGCGCTGGTCAAATCTGTCCCCAGCCGCTTCATTCTCACCTTCTGCTCTGAGATGGCCCTGAGAGAGGAAAATAAAACAATTAGACACATTAGTGCACATCTAAGCAATCTGAATAAAATAGGTTATCCTGTCTGAGTAAGAGAGTTTCTGATGCCATTTACACAGATTCATAGTAAATCTGTTTGGGTCAGTACTATGGGAACCAAGCTAGTTACAGAAGTCTGTCTGGCTGTAGAAATGTTGTGTGACTCACTTCCTGGCTTCAGACTGCATCAGGTCCACCTGTTTCTTCAGGCCCTCATTCTCCTCCGTCACTGCTGCTTGCTGGCTCTGGTCAAACTGCAGGGACTGTGGAGGGACATCAAACACACACAATGATTATAATCAAATGCCTATCAAAAATAGAGTACTGCATTTTTAAAAGAAAGCCAGATAAGGCAATGGGATGTCATGCAAGTACTGTCATGAGAGTAATGCAAAGAAAAACCTAGAGCTACTAGGATTACATTTACATTTAAGTCATTTAGCAGACGCTCTTATCCAGAGCGACTTACAAATTGGAAAGTTCATACATATTCATCCTGGTCCCCCCGTGGGGAATGAACCCACAACCCTGGCGTTGCAAGCGCCATGCTCTACCAACTGAGCCACACGGGACCACGGATGTCAGGCTTGTGTAGGATGGGGTCATGTACCTGTATCTGAGACTCCAGCTGATCCCTCTCGGTCTGCACAAACTGCAGGTGGTTCTCCAGGCTGTTCATCTGCTGCTGGACCCGGACCACTTCCGTCTGCAGCCGGCTCTGCTCCAGCTCAGCTTTCTGTTTCTCCCCATGGGCCTCCAGCAGCTCCTGCTTCAGTCCCTTCACCTCCGACACCAGACGCTTCTTAGTTGACTTCAGCTCGCTGATGAGCTGCTCCTTGGAGCTGGCATCCCGCCGATATGCCTCCACCATCACCTGATGGGTGGGAAATGGGAAGAGGTGTAAAGAGACGAGTCCTGTGTGTGAATGTGCACACACAATCCTTCAAAAACAAAGGGTTACAGGATAGGGAGTGACAAGCACCTTTTGCTGCATGAACTGCTCTTTCAATTTCTGAGCGTGTTTCTTCAGGGTGCTGTTATCCTGCTGCAGAGATCCAATCTAAAAAGAAAATGGCGTTCACTTTCTACTTAAGCTCAAACATGTTGCTCAACAGCCAGAGAGGAGTGTGATTAGACCATCTGGCTCCATGGTGGTTTGTTTCTCACCTGTGAGGATTTGACTTGGACCTCCTGCCTGAGCTGATCAAGGACATCTGAGGCCACCAGCACCTCCTCCCCCAGCCTCTCCGCCCCCTCGTCCAGCTGACTTTTATCAGCTCTGGCTGCCTGGAGGGCCACCTCCAGCACGATCTTCTCATTCTGCAGATACTGGATGTTCTCATCCTTGGCGTTGGTCTCTGTCTGCAGCTCTGCCAGCGTAGCCTCCAGCTCCAGGTAGCGGGCCTCCAGCTGGTTGATGGACTGCTCTTTGGTGTGAAGGCTCTCCTGAGTGGCTGTCAGCTGTCTCATCAGCTCCAGATGCTCCTTCTGGAGGGCCTCCAGCTGCAGGTCCTTCTGGGATAGGGTCACCTTCATCTGTGGGGGACACAGAGAGGGGTTACATGAGGCAACTGTTGCTCCCAAATAGCAAAACAGTGAGCGGACATTGACTTTTTCTCTACGTATTGGACTTTGTTTTTGTCTCGCTCCTGATATTTTTGTAGATGTGTGTAAAACCCCTTCCTTTCATTGATTTTAAACAACTTCTCCTGAGTGGCAAATTACCTTAATTTGAACAATTAATTATTTACCTGCTCTAGTTCTCTCTCCAGAGAGCTGGCGGCATTGGCCAGTTTCTGTAAGTGCTCTCGCTCCTCCTCAAACTCGTCCAGTTTGTGCCGAAGATCATCCTCCACCATGCTCTTGGCATCCTGTATCTGCTGATAGGCAGCTTCCTGGGTCATCATGTCAGCCTACAGCCAGAGGGAGGGGAGAGGTCAGAGAACACACTGCTTAATAACCTCAATTCTAACGCTGCATCTTTTCTTTTGTCAGTAAATCTTTTATTATTTTTGAGTAAAATTATTCAACAAACCATAACAATATAAACACCAATCACAGAACCTGTCGTATTTTCATAATTTTAAAAGGGGACAGACCTCAATACTCTGCAGCTGTACAGCAATGCGCTCCTTCTCTTTGATTGAGCGATGCTGGGTTTGTGTCAGCTGGTGGGACAGAGTCACGTTCTCCAGCTTCAGGTGCTCCAAGGCACCAATCTGGGTCATCTGCCCAGCCTGGAAAAAACACGTCAACTCCATGACACGTCAACTCAGTAGAAGCAAGATACAGACAGACAACCATACCTGCATGTTGACCATTTCGCCCTGGAGTCGGACCCGAGCCTCCTGGGCCAGCGCTAGCTGCTGCTGGTACCACTGGCGGACCTGCTGCAGCGAGATGATCTCTGCCTGGGAGGTCTTCAACCTGCTCTGCAGGGTGGTGCGCTCTAGCTGGACCTGCTGGAGCTGAGTCTGGAGACCACCCATCTGCTGACGCAACTCCTGAACTGAAGGAGAACACCACCATAAGAAATAATTCACGAAATTTGACAGAAATGTATTGCAATCATAAATACCCCAATATTGTAATTGGTATTATTGTGAGGAGATGCTGATGTGAAAGTATGATGCCCATACTAGGCTATCCATCCATCCAACTCACCAGCGTTATCCCTGGAGGTCACATTCTGTTGCATCTCCTCTACCTTCCCCATGAGTCTCTGGTATTGCTCCTCAGCCACCTGCAGGTCGTTGCCCAGCGAGGCCAGGCCAGCGTTCTTGCTCTCCAGGTTGCCCTGCAGCTCCACCATGGCCCTCTCCAGCTGGAAGCAGCTCTGGCGCAGGGTGGACACCTCCTTGTTGAGGGAGCTCTGCTTCTCTTGGCTGGCATGGGACTGCTCCACCTGGGCCTGCAGCTGGGCGTTGACTGTAGCCAGCTTGGCCTGGAGCTCAGTCTTCTCTTTCAGAGCCTGGAGAGGATACGGGGAAAGAGGGTGAGGGAGTGATCTCCAGTATTCCCAATGGCTTGTGCAGGGAGGGATTGTAGGGTGTTAGCCTAACTATTCCAATGAAAGTAAGTAAGTCTCAACATGTGGTAAGTTGAGTGGTAATTACTGTAGCTGATCCTATGTTAAGATTATAAGCCATCATAGACACACCCCGTATGTTAGTTAGTTACCTGGTTGGCCTCAGAAGACAGAGACTCTAGCTGGCCCTCCAGTCTCATCTTCTCCTTCAGAACCTGGAGCATTTCGTCATGTCCCATCACGGAGCTCTCCAATGACACACTACAGGAAATTAACCCATTGAGCATGAAACAAGAAATGTAACAATTGTGTGCTACTGGAACATTCAAGCAAATTCCACCAATTCAATTGTAAATTATTCCTGGAATAGTAATGCGGATTCATCGTATAATAGCAATGTCCAAAAGCTGACTATCATCCTTGTTCATTTAGCTTGAGTATGCAACAGCAATGTGCTTATGTTATTTAGTAGTACTACACCAGTCAGTCTATGTGTTGCTATGTGCTATTACAGAAGAGCTGTGTGCTGGTCAGGTGTACCTGCTGGAGAAGCTGTCCCTGCGGCTGCGTGGTCCCCCGGTCCCCTCCCTGTCCTGCTCCAGCAGGTGCTGTTCATCGCTGGCAGCCTGCAGGACCTCCTGCAGTGATGGGAAGTTGCCCATGGCCTCCGGAACAATCTCCCTGCCCTCCACCATGTAGTTCCCTCTCTGCCTGCCCACTGCTTCAGCCAGCATGCCATAGGTCCCAGTGCCCCCGGTGGAGGTGGACACGCTGCTGTAAGTAGAGCTGTCATCCCCATCTCCACCAGGCCGCGACCCCATACCTGACTCGCTGCCGGCATCCACCTCCAAGGTGTTGTCCTGGAGAGATATTGATGACCCCAGCAGGGCCTCCAAAGAGGTCATCTCCACAGAGCCAACCTCTGACATCATGCTGACCTCGGACAGGGTGGATACAGAGCTCAGGTTGGACCCCAGGGAGCCCATGGAGGGGTCTTCAGACGTTCTGACCCCACCACCGCCTCCACCATCACTAGTGCCCCCTGCTGGCTCGAGGGTCTTGTAATCGGCCAGTGAGTGGATCTTGCTGGGGCGGGGTGATCGTGACATTCTTTCCTTGGCTGGTGGAATGCCCAGGCTGCCCAGCTTAGGGCCCCGGGGGACGCTGGTTCGCAGGAAGGAGTACTCGGTGGTCATGGAGGTGGTGCTGGCCCGGGGAAGAGCCTCTGGGTGCATCATTAGGTCTGGGTCCAGAGTGCTGAACCCACTGCGGCTCTTTGGGGTGGAGCGGTGGGACTGGAAGAGAGAGAGGTGGCATGAGAATGAGCAGAAGACATAGTCTACTTCATCCCACCATTCAGGACTTCAAAAACCAGGCCATTCAACTGAGACTAATAGAGGATCATTTTTATAGGTGGTGGATAGCAACAAAATGAGGCATTATGGCCTGCCATGCAAAAAATAATAGGGAGAACACTTCTGCTTGAAATTCAACTCTGTGCAGCTTGTAACTGACAGCTTTATCCTGATGAATATATGCCTGGTGACTGATGCTGTTCACACACTCACCGTCTCCTTGTGCCTTTGCACTCTGTACTGTTTGAGCTGCTCCTCCAGCCGTCGGCGAGCATCACGGCGGATCTTCTCCTCATTCTCCATCTCCAGTGATGGCTCTTTGTCAGCTATAGGAAGAGCAGGTTTAACATAAGAAATAGAAGGCCCTCACTACACCCCTATACAACACAGAATAATGCTAACAATACCTAGGACATTGTCATACAAGCATACAATTCATTTTAGAAGGAAACCACAACTACGTGTACTAAGACTACTTCGTCCATACAGTTCAGAGCCATTTTAAAATTTGAAATGAGAGTGCTTGTATGACATTGTTATCCATCCACCATGGTTAGGAGTGAAGCTGCATGCAACCCAGTCCTAACAAAGCCAGATGAGTCAGACTCAATCCATTTATTAGTCAGTCCACTCCAAGATCTTATTTTCAGGTTAGTCAAGTGTGACACAAAATAGTATCCAAACAGATTGTTTTTGGCTTGCGTGGTTAGTGAGTTTACAGACAGCAGGTGATATTCCTGATTGATGATTCTCTGACTGCAATTGGCCAGGTGTGCTGATGATCAACCATGAGGTGTCAGTCAGTGCAACGTAGAAGTTAGCATGAGGACTTCCTGATTGCAGCATCATTTAAAGCAGAATGCACTATGAATGGAACAGAAAATGACACTATAAAATTGTTTTTTTTGTGGTATCCAATTGGTAGTAGTTACAGTCTTGTCTCATCGCTGCAACTCCCGTACGGACTTGGGAGAGGCGAAGGTCGAGAGCCATGCGTCCTCCAAAACACAACCCAACCAAGCCGCACTGCATCTTGACACAATGCACATCCAACCCGGAATCCAGCCGCACCATTGTGTCGGAGGAAACACCGTACACCTGGCGACCTGGTCAGCGTGCACTGCGCCCGGCACGCCACAGGAGTCGCTAGTGCGCGATGAGACAAGGATATCCCTGCCGGCCAAACCCTCCCTAACCCGGATTACGCTGGCCCAATTGTGCGCCGCCCCATGGGCCTCCCGGTCGCGGCCGGCTGCGACAGAGCCTGGGCTCGAACCCAGAGTCTCTGGTGGCACAGCCACTGCCCCACCCGGGAGGCCGACACCATAAAAAGAGTTAATGTGACACTGTAAACATTCTATGTGGGAGTGGTTAGCCTTTCACATTCAACAAAAAGCTTGAGATAAAACAAGCCGTATTCTGTTATGTAACGAATAAACTTAAAGAATAAAAAATACTTTGCATATCATGGTATCTGTAAGCCTAGGCCGTCATCCAAAACAACATTCACAACAAACCACACAAGTAAAGGATTAGTTCAAATACAGCCACTAAGTTCCCAACAAAAGCTCCAAGACCCAAATCAAGCAATTAAATGACCACGGGTTTGCACAAAGTAAGCGGGCTCAAACCACTAAAGCACATACCCACTGGATCCCTCTCTTAATTGGAGCGTAGTAAGCACAGGCAAGGAAATTAAAATATTGGATGGGGAACTCAATAAGTCAGCCTCTGAAGCAACATCCCAGAGCAATAGGTGGTTAAAATACACGGGGGGGCACTCACTGCAAGTACAGGTTACAGTATGCTTACACAATTCCGTCTCCTGCATAGGCATACTCAGTTTGAGTGACTGCAATGCATCACCCTTGTGAGCAGGGCCCTCAGCACTAGCTCCCTCAGACTTCTCTAGCATGGGTGGTGGGGGGATAGCGGCCACACCTTGGGATGGCTCTTTGGACTGGGGGCTGACAGGTGGGCTGGTGCCCTGGGCAGCAGGGGGCGCGGGAGGCGGCAGGGGGCCATTTGGACGGCCGTCCCCTCCTGCGGCTGGCCGCGGGCCCTCTGCTACTCGTTCTCCATTTGGCACCACGTCTGCCTTAACAAAACCTGCAACGAGGGAGTGGGGTGAGGTGGGGGGGTTGACAGTGGAGCGTGGCAGTAAAGTCTTTAGTTTCCGGCATACATCCATCCAGTTTTTGTATTTCACAACACAATGAGGGTGGATTGTGATATACTTGAGGTTTTAAAAAAAGGACTAAGAGGCAAGGCTCTTTTGAATTACTTAAAGTCTATTGTGGCTTTCACGGGTAACCGGTCAATCAAGCTTTGTCAAGCCAGAATAACAGTTTGATACTATGCATTATGTCATTTTTATTGAAGGCGAGATGTAGGAATAGGAATAGTGTAGGAAGGTGAAGGAATAACAACGGCATGCTAATATGCCTTAGTGCAGTTGAGGTGACTATGAAGTGACTGGCATGTGGGTCAGTTATGAGGCAAGGCTCAGAGCTGTGTCCAGACAATTCTGCAATTGCACACATAAGTACAAAGAGAGATACCCTGAGGTGGCCGAGTAATGACCTTTTCTCTGGCCGGTCGCACACAAGCATGTCATGCACAGCTTGGAAAGATACTGGCGGAAGACAGAGGAATTCCCTCCATATAAGGAGTTCCTATTACTGCAGATTCCCCACAACAACAATATTTTCACAATTATGTCATGTGAAAAAAATACAAACATTCAGTTATGCTTTGCTATCCTTTAAGTTAGTTGAGGGCTCATTTGAAATTATTTTTTCTCTTACAATTAACTGGTTGAAGAAGAACACACTCCATTTTTTGATGAGAGCATGGAATTATTAAATCAGTCAGCAATAGCTCAGAGTCTGACAGCTTGCCTAGAATTACTACATTCAAATACAAAGCAAATCAAATCACATCACTTGAGGGGCAGGCTAGGGCATTAAGTAGGGCAACAACTCACCATTAAGAACATCCCCCGACGCTGTCGGCTCTCCTTTCTTCAGTAGCTGAGCGTCACTCACCACAGAATCAGCACCACCCTCTTTGGACTGTGGTATCAGGTCTAGTTGATGGATTTCTACATTGGTTGTCTCCATCTCAGCAATGACTGAGTTGTGGTTTTCCATTCACATACAGAATAAAATGATGTTGCACTGGAGCCCATGGAAGGGATATGGTAGTCACAGGGTGTAGCTATAATCCTTTCAAAACCTTTTCATCCCGTTCGTTCAGAGTAAAAGCTTGAATGCAATGCAATCCAAGGACACCCCAAAAAAATGGTCTCACCTGAAAATGTATAACATTAAGGTTCAGTTAGTGACAATTATAAAGTATTCAGTCTGATCAAAGACAGAGTAATCTAAATGCAAACTTGGCGTAATCTGACAGGATTTGCCACCATGATGGTGTAGTGCGGCTGTAGACAAATAAAAAGAAGCGTGGCCTGCATTATTTACTAATACCATTGCAAATGTATTAGGGATGGGCATTCCGAGTCTTTTCTGTGAGCTGGAATCTTTGGCTCAGTTCACCTAAAAGAGCTGTTAATTTGGCTCCCCAAACACCTCTTCAGTAATGCTTAGAAATTGACATAAAACCATGAACAAATTGTGAATCTCTAATTTAAAGCCTAAACTGTTGACTACCATTATGTAAGTGAAATGTGAGTTAAAATACATTTTTATATGACTAAATGATTAGATGAAAAGTTGGTGGTCATATGCACATCCTTAAAAACGTAGGTGCTGGGCTAATAAAGAAAACGTGTAAAGAACAGCCCGCACACTGTTTATACTCCCAATTCACTGCTTTACTTACTATGCTTCTTTCTTTGTAAAAGTATTAGATGGCCTGCAAAAAAATTTTTTTACTAAATGTAACGCACGGGAAAATAATTGCTTGGACCAGAATGAGGCTCTCTCCTCACTATATAGTTTCTGCACTGAGGAATGGCCATAAATTATCTGCATATAATCTCAAAAAGCAATAGTAACAGTATGCAAATAAAGGAGACAAATGAACGGCTCTTTCACATTCGGTTCACCAAAAAAGAGCCGTTCATTCGCGAACAACAAATCACTAAAATGTAATAACGGTCTTTATTTTCAATAGATTTGGTAAAATGTTCTGACCAACTGGGAGAATGTGTTCTGGAAGAACAGCTCCACTAAGTAATGGCTAAAGCTGTCTAGCTAACTAACGTTAGCTAAGTGGATTTAGTTAACGTTACAAAAAAATATAGCTAGCTAAATTCATTGACCAAAATTGCCTTTGCATATTGCAATCAAATAGCTACAAGGCTAATCAGTCTTGTATAAAAACAGATAGCTATTCGGCAGCTTTACCACACATTCATTGCCTTGCTTATTTCCCAACTTGTAGGTAGCCAGCTAACAACACTATTGCTAACTAGTCAACTGCAAATGACAGCAGCAGCCTCGACACAAGCTAACTTTAGCTGGGTGGATAGCTAACGTTAGTTAGCCAGCTAAACATACATCATATGGCAAGTTGGTTAGACATGTAAAACACAATGTGTCTGTTATGAAGATGACTGGCCTTTAAAAATTGTTAGTAACAAGCTATTTAGTTCGCGGTCTCAACCTGTCAAGCAAAGACAGCCTAACGTTACGTTTGCTCGTTAACGTTAGCTATCTAACATTCATTAGCCACATACATAGCTAACACGGGACTATAATTTTTCTACACCCCGATATCACACCAGTTCACGAAGTTGTGTAATGTATAAATCAATGCAGATTGTGAAATTATTAAAAGGTTAAATAAATAACCAAAATATTTATTTCTGACATGACAATAGTTGAAATGCACAGAAAATGTTTATAAAGCCAACCTTTTTCAGACGCCTCTTCGTTCTGCTTCTACGTGGCTAAATGGTTCCATTATTTTACGTGTCCGACGAGAAACAGGATACTTGACATCGTTTTGTGGATTGATGTCTACTAAACACGTATTAAATAATTGTATTTTGCATTTATATATTACTTATTTATTTGTTTAACTAATTATGTATAAATAAGCCTATGCTTGGAAATGACATACATTCAAAGGGCAAAAATGGCAGACAGGTTGCTGCCCGAACTGTTATAATGAACGGACACTCGCCCCTTTGTATTTATCGGAAAAACATTTAATCCCTCTGGCGGTCGTGAACTAAAACTGCGACCTCTTATCAGAAATTCTAGCTACAATATTTGCAGTATTGTCAGAACTGTAACAAAATGTTTCTGGGAAAAACCTTTATTTCTGTATCCCCATAAAATAAAAATGATTGCAGTATGTATAACTATGCGGATGCTTTACTGTCATTATGATGTCTTATGCAAAAGAAGGTCTTTGAACATGTAAGATCGTTTCTAATTAATTAATGGTTAGGAACAATCATCATTATCACTAAACTATAATTACACTGATCAAAGATCTAATCAATTGACTATTGCAAGTGGTTAAAGAAGGTGTCTAAAATAATCACTAACACCCATTATCGACTAGCTAATTATAGCTTATTAGGCACCCAGTTGGAACATGATGTACAGCTTATTGACAAATTGGCATATTTTATCAACCAACCTTTGCTCAATAGTATTGTAATACAAAATCCATTTAAAAAAAATCCATTTCATCATTAAGATCACTTTATTGGTCAATTGCACCCAAGGTCCAATCAAAATCTGATTTCTGCATTTAACCCAACCCATCCGATAGACAGGCAAACATATATTTAAGACATATTAAAATAAAGAGCTTGTCTGGTCTTTTCTTTGGCGAGTCACACAGCATCTGTGCAGGTAGGTCTACATACAATAAGTGAAAGGCAGCACTGCCCTGTCTTAACAGGCTACTGTGCGGTAGACTATGCTGTCATCAGGTGGAGCTCCTGCCTGTTAGAGCGGGGAAACAGACAGACAAGTACTGGTGAAAAATGACTACGAATTTTATTATGATGGAATGTATTGTTTGGAAGTTGATAGTGTAAAGAAGTTATAATGGTGATACAGACATGACATTATGTTTAAACAATCAAACCTTACTTGTATTGCTTCTACTGTATGTAGCTTAATTATTAACACAATGTGTAGCTATGGATAGAATACACAGCTGGATAAGTAACAGTACACAACAAGGTTCATCTAAACAGTAGCAGCCTTACCCTGGTCTGTACTTTCTGTCAGGTCATGTTCTTTAGGATGACAGTGCTGTATTTCATGTCATCATTGTCAATAAATGGGTCCTGCTGGTAAAAAGACACAACTGGAGGTTAACAACACAACTCCTCTGTGATACCCAAGCCTAGATCCAAACGATGAAAAACATTTATTAGGCTACACTTCATAAATACTTTTAATAGGCCTCTGATTACGAAAATAATCAGTTTTTTTCTGCCATGTTTTTCTGCCATTCTGTATGTTTACAATGGCATGTATGTTTAGAAAACTGTGAAGAGATACAAAGTATATTGAAAGTAGGTGATTACAAACAGGTGTGGTTCCTGAGTAAATTAAGCAATTGAAACATCTCATCATGCTTAGGGTCATGTATACTCCACAGTACACTGAGTACACAAAACATTAAGAACACCTGCTCTTTCCATGACATGGACTGACCAGGTGAATCCAGGTGAAATCCCTTATTGATTTCACTTATTCAATTCTCTTCAATCAGTGTAGACGAAGGGGAGCAGACATGTTAAAGAAGGATTTTTAAGCTTGAGACAATTGAGGCATGGATTGTGTATGTGTCCCATTCAGAGAGTGAATGGGCAAGACAAAAGATTTTAGTGCATTTGAACGGGGTATGGTAGTAGGTGCCAGGCGCACCGGTTTGTGTTAAGAACTGCAACGCTGCTGGGTTTTTCACGCTCAACGTTTACCCGTGTGTATCAAGAATGGTCTACTCCAGGGCTGGATGGCATACCAGTTGAGGCATACCACATTTTTTGTGATATACTCAGAGGACTGAAGATCCAGTCCATTTAAAAAAAATTGGAGGCCCCTTACACTTCAGTGCTGTGATGCAGAAATTCTAGCAAAATGTATAGCGCATAGAATTAAAAAGGTATTGTCAGATATTATTCATTCTAATTAGACAGGTATTTTACATGGACGATACATTGGAGATAATGAGACAAGTACTGGAAACAATAGAACACTATGAAAAATCTGGGAAACCAGGCCTGCTATTCATAGCTGACTTTGAAAAGGCTTTTGATAAAGTACGACTGGAGTTTATATATAAATGCCTGGAGCATTTTAAGTTAGGAGAATCTCTTATAAAATGGGGTAAAGTTATAGTAAACATAGTAAATAATGGCTACTTCTCAGAAAGTTTTAAACTGTCAAGAGGAGTAAAACAAGGTTGTCCACTACCGGCATATCTATTTATTATGGCCATTGAAATGTTAGCTATTAAAATCAGATCCAACAATAATATCAAGGGTTTAGAAATCCAGGGTTTAAAAACAAAGGTGTCATTGTACGCTGATGATTCATGTTTTATTTTAAATCCATAATGTTGATCCCTCCACAGCCTCATAGAGAATCTAGATACTTTTTCTAACCTCTCTGGATTACAACTAAATGAAGTGTACTATATTACATATTGGATCACAAAAAAATACAACTTTTACATTACTGTGTAGTTTACCAATAAAATGGTCTGATGGTGATGTGGTACATACTTGGTATACATATCCCGAAAAAAATAAATGATCTCACTCCAATAAATTTTTAGATAAAATCTTGCTACCATGGAAAGGAAAATACCTGTATATTTGTTGAAAAATCACCCTGATTAACTCTTTAGTTAAATCCCAGTTTACTTATTTGCTTATGGTCTTGCCTACACCTAAGCGAACAGTTATTTAAATTCTATGAGAACAAATATTCCATTTTATTTGGAACAGCAAGCCAGACAAAATTAAAAGGGCCTATTTATATCATCAATATGAATTCGGAGGGCAGAAATTATTACATTTTAAAGCATTAGACCTCTCACTAAAGGCTTCAGTCACACAAAAGTTATACTTAAATCCGAAATGGTTCTCGAGCAAATTAATAACAATGTCTCACCCCATGTTCAAGAATGGCCTTTTTCCCTTGAGACATTAGTCTCAACGTCAACAGCTAAGAGGCGACTCCGGGATGCCTTCTAGAAAGAGTACAGTGTCAAGTGTCTGTTCTTTTGTCCATCTTAATCTTTTCTTTTTATTGGCCAGTCTTAGATATGGCTTTTTCTTTGCAACTCTGCCTAGAAGGTCAGCATCCCGGAGTCGCCTCTTCACTGTAGACGTTGAGACTGGTGTTTTGCGGGTACTATTTAATGAAGCTGCCAGTTGAGGACTTGTGGGGCGCCTGTTTCTCAAACTAGACACTCTAATGTACTTGTCCTCTTGCTCAGTTGTGCACCGGGGCCTCCCACTCCTCTTTCTATTCTGGTTTGAGCCAGTTTGCGCTGTTCTGTGAAGGGAGTAGTACACAGCGTTGTACGAGATCTTCAGTTTCTTGGCAATTTCTCGCATGGAATAGCCTTCATTATTCAGAACAAGAATAGACTGACGAGTTTCATAAGAAAGTTCTTTGTTTCTGGCCATTTTGAGCCTGTAATCGAACCCACAAACGCTGATGCTCCAGATACTCAACTAGTCTAAAGAAGGCCAGTTTTATTGCTGCTCTAATCAGAACAACAGTTTTCAGCTGTGCTAACATAATTGAAAAATGATCAATCAGCCGTTTCCAGCTACAATAGTAATTTACAACATTAATAATGTCTACACTGTATTTCTGATCAATTTGATATTATTTTAATGGACAAAAAATGTGCTTCTTTCAAAAACAAGGACATTTCTACGTGACCCCAAACTTTTGAACGGTAGTGTGTGTGTGTGTGTGTGTGTGTGTGTGTGTGTGTGTGTGTGTGTGTGTGTGTGTGTGTGTGTGTGTATACATATATATATATATATATATATTTGCAAAAAAATACATGGGGGATTGGAAGTGATGTGGACAATTACATTGATGGAAGCTACAATCTATCTGCAATATTAAAACTGATCGACCCCCCCCCCCCAAAAAAAGAAGAAAAAAGAAGAAGAAAAAAGAATGGACTACAACCCAAAGGAAATCCAGCCAAATTCACAACTGTGGGAAGCATTGGAGTCAACATGGACCAGCATCCCTGTGGAACGCTTTCAACACCTTGTAGAGTCCATGCCCCGATGAATTGAGGCTGTTCTAAAGGCAAATGGGAGGAGGTTTAGTTTAGTATATGTAACAGGGTTGGTTATGTTTCCACTTGCCTCTAAAGGAAGGTGTATTTAATGTAAAAGGCATTCTACTTGGATGGTTGAAGTCCGATGACAATAAGGCGTGTTGTGATTGGCCCCGCTTGCAGATAGGGGGAGATCGCGAACGTCAGGTCTCCCCAGTATGAAAATGTGATGCAAAGGGTAGGTCACGTTCTGAGTACTGTTTTCTATTTTCTATTTTACAATGTGTACAAGTTTGCTGTACATTGCTGATTTATACATGTGTGGGTATATGGTACCTGTTAGGGATTGAGTGGCTTTCTGGGATGTGCTTTGGTATATGATTGCTGTATATAAGTGGGTTAGCTGGTCACATAAGCCCACTGCTCACACAGTTGTTTTCATGCTACAGATTTTACCATCGACAACCATCAACATCATCAAGCCCTGCACAACTAACGTGCTGTTTCCTATTTAACAAAAGGTATTTACACATGTTATATTTTGTATTGTATTTTTGTATTTTGTTTAGTCCCAGTATGAAAATGTGATGCAAGGGATTTTACCATCGACAACCATCAACATCATCAAGCCCTGCACAATTAACGTGCTGTTTCCTATTTAACAACAGCAGATAATAAATAATGCTCAACTGGGACCACTGGCTGGAGTGACTGTAACAAGAAATTGGGGAGAAAAAGGGGTAAAAAAACAACAACAACAAAAAACAATGTCAGATCTTCAACGTTATATCCACATTGAAATGGTGTCGTGTGCCCAGTGGGATGTTTCACTATGTTGTTAAAAACATGTTATGAAATCTTGTTTGCCAAAAGGATCGAGAAACATAATAAAGACTCCAAAAAGATATGGGAAAGATTCTTGCTTTTACATAAAGGAATATCATGGCCATGAAGTACCACATCAGAATAAAATCAATAGGCTGGACAGCACCTCCTACTGGAGAATTGATCTATCTACAGCTACTCTTTGGTCTCCCATCCAGGCTTTTAACCAAGCCCTGCTTGGCTATAATATTTGTCACTAACTAGTGCCTATGTGCTACAGTATCATGAGATTGACTTTTGAGAGAGCTCCACCTCAAAAGTAAATAGATTTACTGTTGTTATCAAAGTAATTCCAACGGGTAAGTTTAACAGAGAAAATGAAATGCGACCATACTTTATCACTCACAGTATATATCATCAATGATGCTATTTGCAATGTCACCAAAAGCTATTGTTTCAATTCCACCTAGAATTCAACTAAAAATAGACACTACACTAGTGCTATGGTTTCAAGCTCTGGTTGATTTAAAATGTTACGATATTTAGTGAATTGTGTTTGGTTGGCAACGCAACTAAATATCAACATTTGAAGGAGATCTCTGCTTGGATAGTTCCATCTGTGCCACTGACTTAGTCTGGCTTTATTTCCTGTTTGTCTCCAAATTAATAATTAATATGTTGGATACACGTCTCACCCAATTACTAAAGTTAAAGAATATGACTAAATCAAATCAAACATGATTTAAAGTGCTTTTAAAGTTTAATTTGATTCGATTTAGATTTTGGGTGAATCCAACATATCAATTATTTAGTGTATCCAACATATAAACTATTACTTTGTAGACGAACTGGAATTAATGCCAGTGGCACAGATGGAACTATCTAAGCAGAAGATAAATCTCCTTCAAATGTTGATATTTGGTTGTGTTGACAGTCGAAGCTAATTCAATATCACTTTTGTAATACAGTAAATAGGCTACATTTAAGGCTATCTTACAAACTAACATTCAACCTTAAAATGAGTAACACATCCATGGATGCATTTTGATGTTACTGTAACTATAAATGTATTATTGTTAAATCATGTAAAGCGTGCATGTTCAAGATAGCATGCATAGGTCGTTGCACGTCTGTGGAGATCTTCACAATTGCTATAATAATCTATGCAGAATCTCAAATGGCATTGATCACTTGCACCATGTGCTTTTAATGTAATGTTAACTGCAATCAAGGTAATTTGGTTCTACTAGTAGTTGAAGCACAATGATAACACATTCATCTGTTGTATAAATAAACAAAATATCTGACATTGTATTCCCATTTGAACTTTGCTGTGCTTTAAAATGGTTGAAAGTGCAGTGATAGACATTTGGTGACAACTAAACCAAAAATCTGACATTGTTTTTTCATTGGAATTTTGTTGTGCTTTTAGATGGTTAAAAGCATAGCGATAACACATTTAACTAACTTTTGTCTGTCTTTTTTAATGGGTGAAAATATAGTCACTAATAAAAGTCTACACACCCCTTGCACAGTCTTCAGATTTTGCTGCCTTTAAATTAAATCTAAAAAGAGATTAAATAGATGTATTTTTCCTACCGATCTACAAAAACCCACTCCACATTTTCAAAGTAGATTAATCAAAAATCAAAAATAAAGATTTTTTGAATGCCTAAGTCTTCACACCCCTGAGTTAATACTTGGTGGAAGAACCTTTGGCAGCCATTACAGCTGTGAATCATTTTGAATAAAATTATACCAACCTTGCACAATTCTTACGGCAATACACAGTAGAAGGAATTTCCAAGAGGTGTTCAGTGTTTTTGAGTGGTTCAGTCTCAGTCCTGGCTTTAATTTGCTTGAAAATCTGAGACAAGGTTTGAATATTGCTGTCCATTAATGATTCCCAACCAAATGTACTGAGCATGAGCAAATTTGGCCAAACAATGGATATACAGTATGTTGCCCTAAGAGTTGTGCAAAGTTGGTAGAATATTATTCAAAATTATTCACAGCTGTAATGGCTGCCAAAGGTGCTTCCACCAAGTATTAACTCTGGGGTGTAAAGACATATGCAATCAAGAAGACATCTTAATTTTTCTATTTTTAATTCATTTGGAATATTTTCTATCGTTTTCTTTCAACTTACAATTGTGGAGTAGGTTGTGTTGATCTGTAGGAAAATAATTTGAAGACTGTGCCAGGGGTGTGTAGACTTTCAGTAATTACTTTATTTTGTTATCTCATTGATCAACATCTCAACCAAATATTACCCTATTATCCACGTTGAAATGGCGTGGTATGCCCAGTGGGATGTTTCACTATCATTTAATTACGTTGATAAAAATGACATCTTATGAAATCATGTTTGACAAAAGGCTCAAGAAAAATAATATAGACTCCAAAAAGATATGGGAACGATTCTGGTTTTTACATAAAGGAATATCATGGCCACGAAGTACCACTTATCAGAAGAAATTAAATTATCTCCCTATGTATTTTGTTTGTATTTTTCTGTTTGTTTGGGATGTTGGTTTGTCTTATTGGTTATTATTTTTGTATTTTATTTGTTGTGGCCCAATGGGCTCCTGTATAGTTTGGTGTATTGTGTGATTCTTTTGTGTTGAATATGAAAAAATGAAATAAATTGTTTAATAAAAACAACTATTGTTTCACTTCACTGAATGTTTGGATTTGCAGACTAACTTTGTAGGGGGAATATGTGGGATAAAGAACATTGGTTCTTAGTAAAAGAACCAGGGTTGGTGTCAATTTTATAAATGTACTCATGAATTGACCCCAACCTTGGCAAGAATAATGTGTTTAAAGTTACAATGTTTAGTAGGAAACGGCAACCAAACTTGTAATAATCTTCAGATTAAAAGCAATGCTGATCATTTGATCATATATACACATACCCTTACTTGCGAGTCTGGAGAAGATGAGGAGGAGGAGGGAGAAGGAGAGATGAGGAGCCATGTGTGTGGGATTTTGGTCTCTGTCCCTTACCAGGTATGAATGCACAAATGTGTGTTTCAAAGACCAAGGTACCAAAGACAATGACTCTACCTCCTAATCTTCATAGGCATCACTGTTTATTACTCTCTTCCTGCTACATTTACGTTAAAATGCCCCCCTCAGTGGCAGATAGCAACTATTACGTCCCTTGAGCTAGTTGTAATCCAAGGCTCTCAGTACTATTTTTAATCTGTTTTTTTTATATTTATGTTTTCTGTTTTTTTTCTCTCACAATTCACATAAAAGCCAAGACCTCTTGGTAGCAATACTATCAATAGGAAGGCTACATAAGGATAAGGATGTATTTACCAAGAAATGTGCAGTATCTTGTTCCACCACAAGACTGTCCCATGTACTCACTGACGTGCATATGAGTGAGTATGCTCAGGAATGATTACTTAACATTGACAGGGCAGACAATAGATGCTACTCCCTCCTGATTTGCCCTTAAAGCTGTTAAAGCCAGCCAAACAATATGATAAACAGTTTAGTGAGCATTTTGTTCTATAGGTCTACATCACCATTAATCAGCATGCTTATGAATATCAGCTAATCTCATTAACTCCATGTGATACAGATCATCTTCAGGGCATTTGTAAAAATACTTGTGTCAACTTTACACAAATGTATTCTCAACTCTGCATAAGTCAAGTAATGTATTTGATGTAAAAAGATCTGATGTGATTTGTCAAAATACTAATTAGTGGAAAAAAGATCAGAATTGGGCTACCTGTGCAAATGTAGCCATTAGGCTTAGAAGTGTAGCCTTCCTATATGATTGTATATTGCCTTTACCAAAAGGGTTGGGCTTTTATGGCACAGGTGGTAGTGGACTTTCTCTCTAAATAGAGGTCCCATGGTTCAGCCCTGTTCCGCTCCAGCTTTCCCTTCTCAATTTTCTACACATTCATAAAGTCATTATATCTACACCTACACTGGGACAAGCTCACTTTGTGCACCCCCCGCTTAATTGGTGGTACCAATGCAAGAGTAAGCTACCCATGTTCACATTGGGTTTGTGCACGGGACCCCCTAAATGAGAGTACTATTACCCTGCTACCATGTTGCCTGGCCTATTATGGAACAGGTGGTGGTGCCCTGTTCCTTAATCACAACACAATCATATAAAGTTACTCCAAATCAATGGTCTGCAGATTACCTACTACAGGGAAATGTAGGTTACTATTCCTAATCCCACGCATGGTGCATTGAAAGTGTAAATTTTGTCAAAATGATTGTGGACAAATTGTACTGACTGTCAAGTTGTGAGCCCTTCAGTACAACCCCCTGTGATTTCTGCATGCGGGTCCACGAACGATGAAAGCGCGCCCCCGAGACTTCAGGTGAATGGGAAGCGAGAGCGGGTTATGGTTCAGTGTGCGTCGGGGAAAAGGAAAAAATAAGGAAAATGACCTGCAACAGCTCGTTCTGGGCACATGTGTTCATGACAGCGTATTTACTGTGGGTCACGGGACGTGTTGCTCAGAAAGTAAGTAACACATGGCTGCTCTTTGTTTACAGTCTATATTTGCCTCATAAAAAAGCGCAGTGAATTGTTTCACCCGTCATCCGTCTTCTAGTTTAGTGACTGGCTGAAAACTTGTTAAGCAAGAATTAAACTGTATTAAGTTTCCTTGTTGTTGTTGTGTAGCTAGTTATTTTCCACCCAGGGAAAGACAGAATATAGACTTTCCTGGGTAATTTGTAATTATTGTAAGAACTTGATGCACTAAATGCACTGTAAAATATTGTAGTAGAGTAGTCCGGTATGCATGTGGACACCACCCGTGCATACACAGGGGTCATCTCTCCAGAAGTTTGAGTATAGTTTTACATTAACAATCACTTTTTAGTAATCTAATAGCATTAACTTATAAAATGATCTACTATACTATCGAGTGCTACAAAAAGCTTATTGACATTTCAATAGGAAGCTTCCAATAGTAATCACCCCAAGTTCAAAGTCATGCTGGGTTGGTAATTGAGGAAAATAAGTCATTATTTTATGTGATTTTTCCAGTTGATCATTTTGTCAATTTAATGCACAATTGGATATCAGCTTTTCGCAACTGTAAGATATCACACAAAAATATACATCAATATTAGGCTATAGCCAGATGTCTGCACTTATTGATAACCAGCTGGCAGTACTCTCTGTAAGGCTCCATTTTCCAACTATGGGGAGGAAAACATCCCATGACACTGAGCATGCACTCAACTTTTTGTCCTCAACTATATCTAGTAGAGTTAAAGGCAATGGCATGCAGAGTCAGACAGAGAGAGCAGTGAAATGAGAACCACATGGATGAAGCCAGAGCAGGGCATGTTCACCTCCTGTTGGTCTGAGTCTGACTCACTCTCACTTTGTGGTGAAAACAACCCCCACTGCCTGACTGCCTGACACTGACATGGATTTCATGACTTTATTCCTGAACAAGAGCTCTCATAAATCACCCTGTACACACTGTAGAGTAGAGAAACCTTACTCTTGCTCTCTGTTATACAACACACAGCTGTTTCTGTCTGACAGGGTTCCTAGTACAGTAGTATTTAAGTGTAAACCAACCGTTCCCTTACAATTCATTATCAGTGTTACATGGCACTGGATTGCATGGTATAATCAGTGGCTTTTTCCTGGTTATTGGGTTTCCACATTCATACTAAGGTGGGGTTTGGGGGTGTAACACACCTGAAACATGTTCAGCTGTATGGTGTAACACACCTGAAACATGTTTAGTACAGCGGAGGCTGCTGAGGGGAGGACGGCTCATAATAATGTATGGGATGGAGTCAATGGAATGGTATGAAACACATCAAAGATGTGATTTGCATGTGGTTGATACCACTCCATTGACACCATTCCAGCCATTATTATTAGCCGTCCTCCCTTCAGCAGCCTCCACTGGTTTAGCAGTATGGTTGTGCAAAAGATGGTGCAGCAGAAGCAGTCCAGGTGACACTCTGGTTTGGGTTTCTTCTCAATTTGGTCCAATTCCCAAACTAGAAAGAAACCTGTATGTAGGCTAAATTCTTATTCATATCTGCTCTCCTTTTCTGAGTGTTCTGTATGTGAACATCTGACACTGTAGCATTGACTTAAATAGCATAAATATATGTGCAGTATCTGGGGAGAATTAAGCTATTGATCGCAACTGTACTGTATATGAAATATAAGACAGAGGTGTCACATGACCAAATTAATCCATAACATTACCGTGTCATAGTGTCTATGGGCCATGGAAGTGTGCTATTTAATTATGTTCAGTTATTAGCATTTGGGAAAGACTTCCCTAATCTGTTCAGTGCTTACAAGTGATTAACAGAGTCCGGCAGAAGGCGTTCTTTTTAATCACCAAATTCATCCTGACAACTTTGGCAGCAGTTAGAATGCAGTGGTACCATAAAATAATTTCCCCCACTTCCTATATGGTTTCTGGTGCTGTAGCCTCTCCGCAATGATTTGAGTGTGACACGGCCATTGTATTTGCATTCGGAAAGTATTCAGACCGCTTGACTTTTTCCACATTTTGTTACGTTACAGCCTTATTCTAAAATGTTTTCTCATTAATCTACTCACAATACCCCATAATAACAAAGCGAAAACAGGTTTTTAGACATTTTAGCAAATTTATAAAATGTATAAAAAACTGAAATACCTTATTTACATAATTATTAAGACCCTTTGCTATGAGACTCGAAATTGAGCTCAGGTGCATCCTGTTTCTACTGATCATCCTTTAGCTGTTTCTACAACTTTATTGGAGTCCACCTCTGATAAATTCAATTGGTTGGACATGATTTGGAATGGCACACACCTGTCTATATAAGGTCCCAAAGTTGAGCAATTGGGGGAGAATGGCCTTGGTCAGGGAGGTAACCAAGAACCCGATGGTCACTCTGACAGAGCTCCAGAATTCCTCTGTGGAGATGGAAGAACTTTCCAGAAGGACAACCCTCTCTGCAGCACTCCACCAATCAGGCCTTTATGGTAGAGTGGCCAGACGGAAGCCACTCCTCAGTAAAAGGCACATGACAGCCCGCTTGGAGTTAGCCAAAGGCACCTAAAGGACTCTCAGATCATGAGAAACAATATTCTCTGGTCTGATGAAACCAAGATTGAACTCTTTGGCCTGAATGCCAAGCGTCACGTCTGGAGGATACCTGGCACCATACTTATGGTGAAGCATGGTGGTGGCAGTATCATGCTGTGGGGATGTTTTTCAGTGTCAGGGACTGGGAGACTAGTCAGGATCGAGGGGAAAGATAAATAGAGCAAGGTACAGAGAGATCCTTGATGAAAACCTTCTCCAGAGCGCTCAGGACCTCAGACTGGGGCGAAGGTTCACCTTCCAACAGGACAAAGACCCTAAGCACACAGCCAAGACAATGCAGGAGTGGCTTCGGGACAAGTCTCTGAATGTCCTTGAGTGGCCCAGCCAGAGCCCGGACTTGAACCCGATCGAACATCTCTGGAGAGACCTGAAAAAAGCTGTGCGGCAACTCTCCTCGTGAATACCTGACAGAGCTTGAGAGGATCTTCAAAGAAGAATGGGAGGAACTCCCCAAATACAGGTGTGCCAAGCTTGTAGCGTCACACCCAAGGAGACTATAGGCTGTAATCGCTGCCAAAGGTGCTTCAACAAAGTACTGCGTGAAGGGTCTGAATACTTATGTAAATGTGATATTTCAGGGGTGTTTTGTAATAAATTTGCAAGCATTTCTAAAATCCTGTTTTTTGCTTTGTCATTATGTGGTATTGTGTGTAGATTGATGGGGGGGGACAATTTAATAAAATTGTATTGGTCACATACACGTGTTTAGCAGATGTTATTGCGGGTGTAGCGAAATGCTTGTTTCTAGCTCCAACAGTACAGTAATATCTAGTAAGTAATATCTAATAATTTCACAACAATACACACATCTAAAGTAAAGGAACGGAATTAAGAAAAATGTTCTGGGCTAATAATGTAAGAATTAACAAATAAATAAAAAAAATACTGCAAAGTTGCCTAGAAACTAGAAGCACGGCTGCCCTATCTGTCTGCGCCATGGTTGTACACCATTTAGAAGAAGGCTGTAACGCTGTAATGTAACGAAATGTGGGAAAAGTCAAGGGGTCTGAATCCTTTCCGAATTCCTGGAATGGAAATGCCAATTATCTGCTAGAAAATGTGCAATTGTGTGTGATTTCATTGGATTACAAGTGCGGCCATTTTGGTTTCACTATCGCAATTTGCTAAGACTTCATTCTAGTCTTGATTGAAGTGTTATTGGAGATAATCTGGGGTTTGTTTCTTTATTAACATTTTCCTTTTAATCTTTTTCAAGTCTTTTTTTTTTTTTTTTTTTTTTTTCATTGCAGAGTTCTCCCTTGGGTAATTTTTAAATAAATATTAGTTATGACCACACACTACTACAACACTAGGAAGGAGAATCTCTAAGCCTACGAACTGTCAAGACTCGTCCCCATCCACTGTGACTGAGTGGCGGTGAGCAGTAGAATTCTTAGAACTGAACAACAAAAGCCCTTGGTATATTGAATTGTCAGCGTCCCCAGCTTTAGTTTCTGTGTGCGTAGGGTGCTCACTATCTTTGCAATTATCTGCCTGATGGGGCACTCTAAATGATGCCTTTGTCCTCTTGTCCTCTTTTGTATAAAGTTGATTTTTGGAACAGCGTAAACAGGCTTGGAATTCATTGCATCCATCCCCAAAAGGGAATCTTTCAACTTTGATAAATCCACCACCCGAACATCTAGACAAATGAGAACCACCCGAACATCTAGACAAATGAGAACCACCCTAACATCTAGACAAATGAGAGCATGTTTGACATTTGAAGTTATGAAATATTACAGTATCTTTTCATAATTTCATTGCTTATTCTAATGTTGATTTTTAAACAAGCATCAGTTTGACGCTGAAGAATTCACTGAGGAATTCATCCCCTAGCTAAATGTTTAAAGTCCATAAAGAGACTAGTTCATACTGTAAACACATATTGGTCAGACAGTGAGGTTGGCATGATGGTAAATAAACTGTACCGTTACTTTAAATGAGATGAATGGGCCAGGCAGAGGGAGAGAGCGAGAGAGTGAGAGCTCCAGCTGCCCAGCTAGCTGGCTTGGCTGTTCTGCCTGTGTGTGTTGTTGTCATCCTGCATGGTGGGACTACTCGCTCAGCTGCTGAGAGATTAATTACTGAGGATGCATCCATTCACTGCCTGGATCACATTCCAAATCTGGAAATTATTTCTCCAAATTGGTCCGAACCACCATGGAGACATAACTCTGACTGACTGCATCTCATCAACATGCTTTAATTCCTAGGCTAGGCGTCCTTAGTTAATGACTGTTAGTGCAACCTCCTATCCATAGAGGAAGAAAAATACAGGGAAAACTAGGTTAATTGGTGTGTGCACCACAAATGTGGAACCCTCTATCCAACATCCCGCCCACTCAGCCACATATCTATGTGGAGTTGGAGGGTCCACCACCACTACAATGCTGAACATTCCACTGTCTCATGCAGAGCAGAGAAAATGTGTGGCCCCAACATTGACGACCAAAGATTATCGTGGCCTTGATGGTAATTTGAAAAGGTCTTGAATTTTGTGCGGTGATTTAGAGCATGAGGATTCTGCTCTCCCAGGTCAGTGGGGGCAGCTTCAGCTAGAGCCTTATCAGCAAGCTCACCAGTTGTTTGTAAACTCACCCTGAGTGAAGCTGAGGGCTTGGGATACCTGCATACACACACACGCACACACCATACTTACAGTGCCTTCAGAAAGTATTCAGACCCCTTGACCTTTTCCACATTTTGTTACGTTACAGCCTTATTCTAAAATGGATTAAATAAAAACAATTCCTCAGCAATCTACATACTATACCCCATAATGACAAATGTGATGTTCTTCCACCATCCCCACACTCGGTTTGTGTGTTTGACATTTCTATTGTGGCCTCCATCATTCTTAAACGGAAGACGTTTGGAACCACAAAGACTCTTCCTAGAGCTGTCAAACTGAGCAATCGGGGGAGAAGGGCCTTGGTCAGGGAGGTGACCAAGAACCCGATGGTCACTCTGACAGAGCTCTACAGTTCCTCTCTGGAAATGGGAGAGCCTTCTAGAAAGACAACCATATCTGCAGCACTCCACCAATCAGGCCTTTATGGTAGCCAGACGGAAGCCACTCCTCAGTAAAAGTCACATGACAGCCCGCTTGGAGTTAGCCAAAAGGCACCTAAAGACTCTCAGACCATGAGAAACAATATTTTCTGGTCTGATGAAACCATGATTGAACTCTTTGGCCTGAATGCCAAGCATCACGTCTGGAGGTAACCTGGCACCATCCCTATGGTGAAGCATGGTGGTGGCAGCGTCATGCTGTGGGGATGTTTTTCAGCGTCAGGGACTGGGAGACTAGTCAGGATCGAGGCAAAGATGAACGGAGCAAAGTACAGAGACATCCTCGATGACAACCTTCTCTAGAGCGCTCAGGACCTCAGACTGGGGCGAAGGTTCACCTTCCAACAGGACAACAACCCTAAGCACACAGTCAAGACAACGTAGGAGTGGCTTCGGGACAAGGCTCTGAATGTCCTTGAGTGGCCCAGCCAGAGCCCGGACTTGAACCCGATCGAACATCTCTGGAGAGACCTGAAAATAGCTGTTCAGCAACGCTCCCCATCCAACCTGGCAGAGCTTGAGAGGATCTTGAGAGGACCCAAATACAGGTGTGGCAAGCTTGTAGCATCATACCCAAGAAGACTCTAGGCTGTAATCACTGCCAAAGGTGCTTCAACAAAGTACTGAGTGAAGGGTCTGAATACTTTTAAAATTTCCAAGAAATTATTGTTATTTTATTTAACCTTTATTTAACTAGGTAAGTCAGTTAATTAAGAACAAATTCTTATTTACAATGACGGCCTACCAAAAGGCAAAAAGCCTCCTGCGGAGACGGGGGCATGAGATTAAAAAATAAAGATAAAAACAATATAAATATAGGACAAAACACTCATCACAACAAGAGAGACAACACAACACTTCATAAAGAGAGACCTAGGACAACAACACAGCAAGGCAGCAACACATGGCAACACAACATTAGCAAACTTTTTTTTTAAATACTGTTTTTGCTTTGTCATTATGTGGTATTGTGTGTAGATTTGATGAGGGGGAAAAAACGATTTAATACGTTTTAGAATAATGCTGTGGAAAAAGTCAGTGTCTGAATACTTTCCGAAGTCACTGTATTGTATAAGTTGTGGGCTCGTGTATCAGTGCCTGTTCACAGCTGTGGACAGACAACACCGGGTGCAAGGATGTTGTGTCTTAGTATGGTGCTTCTATGACACACAGATTCAGTATTCTCCACTGTAGGAATAACCCTAAAGTCTATGCTCTAGATTTCTGTCTGTGTCTGACCTGACCAGCAACAGTGGCTAAATGATTGGACCGAGACAGACCGACAGACATACAGAGGAGCTGCTGAGCCCTGGGTTATATAACACTTCATCTGGGAGTTGGCATAGCTGAAGCGTCAGCCTGTGGAGCAGTGTCACTTTTCTACTCCAGTAAACAGCGCCTGGGAGGATCCCTGCCCCCTTGAGGGGCCCGTCTGGCTGTTTAGGAGCCAGTCAGGGGCTGTTTGTGCATGTGAGGGAAGGGAATGAGTGAGTGTGTGACAGCGATCGCTATGGGAAGTCGAGCCTCTGTTTCAAGGGTTTTAGCTGGGGGTTTCATCATACTAGTTGTATACTCACTAACCTGTTTCAATTCCTCAGTAAGCTCTTCAGTTGTTAGGGTGAGTTTGTTATGATTTAGAGATTGGAATTGTGTTCAAAATTCATATTCCTAAAAGCAAATCAATCATAGGGATATTCTTTTAGGAGGCTTTGTATAAAGTTCAAACTATATTTCAGGTAATTTGCATTTCTGGAAATGTTGTTCTGACAAAGGATTCAAGTTGCTTAACAATATCAATATTATGGTCAACCTCGAACTAATCACAGGTTTGCATTTGACATTCCAATGCACAAGTCATTCTACACCATTATATGCTTGGTTTCTCTGCTTTTGTACAGGGATCGTCTAGTTAATCTCCTTGTGTGGCACAACTCGGTGCAATGACCGGCCAGCAGGGTCTTCTGTAAACTTTCTGCCTGCTCCTACTTATTAACATCACTTCATTAAAGTGTTATCTCCCATCCCACCATGAAGTGGTGCAACCAAACGGCACTGCTGCCCATTGTTCCCCATGAGAAAAGGCTTCCTTGAATAATGCCTGTGATGTAACAGAATCCTTCCCTGACAAAGTTCTCTCTCTTTCTATGTATCCCACACACTGTCAATAGAAAGAGCCTGGCTACATGAAAGTGGATTTGGACACTTATATTGGTCACGGAGACAGACAAACACACCCCTCCCTTCCCCCCCATGTTGTCAAGCTGTTCCCTTCATTCTATAGGGCACAAAACCACTACACTGCACAACACCGTAGAGCAAAAACGGAAATTGGCTTACTTTCTGCAACCTCTCTGGGAATGGCATTTGACCAGTTCAAATGTCATCCGCGTAATTTATGTATTGTTGTGGCGCTCATGACATGAGTTCCTAGTAAGTCTAAGGCCATTTTGTCTTTTGCACCTTACTATGACGTAATGTTTTCACACTAAACAGCAGAGAAAGAAAAGGCTACAACACTCTTAGAACTAGTTGGGCTTCAAAGTGTGCCTTGATTCTTGTAATTTATCACTGTTATATAAGCCTCTATCACTATAAAATTGTATTTACCACTGCATAAATTAGAATTTGTTTCTGTAATTATTTGATTTGGTGCCCAAACTTGACAATGAGTGTACTGTGTCCATAGCAATAAAACATTTACAACTTTAAGTTCATCTTAAAGAGCCAATGAACACCCCAATTGGCACGTGTGTTTTTCTGTTGCTCATTAGAAAAACAAGATTTCAAACTTGGAGGTGTATTTTCTGATTCCGCGTTTGTCCCACATGAGACTCTGTAGACCCGGAAGTCTATTTCACTCCCTCGAAATCCCCAGAATGAATCTAAGATAACTCAAGAAATCTGTAATTTATTTAGACATTTTTGCTGAGGATGTTTTAGTTTCACAGTTTTCCATCTAACTAAGGTGTTTGGTGCAGTATTTCTCAAGTAAAAAAATGTGCAATGTGTTGTTTTATTGAAAAAAAGTCAGAGCTGCTGGGCAGGTCGGTCTCACTGTCTATGCTATTGGATAGAGAGAAATCACCGCAGCTGCTCACCCATGTTAGTGGGCAAATGTACAGTACCAGTCAAAAGTTTGGACACTACTACTCATTCAAGGGTTTTCATTGATTTTTACAATTTTCTACATTGTAGAATAATAGTGAAGACGATATGGAATCATGTAGTAACCAAAAAGGTGTTAATCAAATCAAAATATATTTTAGATTTGAGATTCTTCAAAGTAGCCACCCTTTGCCATGATGACAGCTTTGCACACTCTTGGCATTCTCTCAACCAGCTTCACCTGGAATGCTTTTCCAACAATCTTGAAGGAGTTCCCACATATGCTGAGCTCTTGTTGGCTGCTTTTCCTTCACTCTGCTGTCCAACTCATCCCAAACCATCTCAATTGGGTTGAGGTCGGGTGATTTGTGGAGGCCAGGTCATCTGATGCAGCACTCCATCACTCTCCTTCTTGGTCAAATAGCCCTTACACAGCCTGGAGGTGTGTTGGGTCATTGTCCTGTTGAAAAACAAATGATAGTCCCACTAAGCGCAAAGCAGATGGGATGGCGTATCGCTGCAGAATGCTGTGGTAGCCATGCTGGTTAAGTGTGCATTGAATTCTAAATAACTCACTGACAGTGTTACCAGCAAAGCAACACCACACCATCACACCTCCTCCCTGCTTCACGGTGGGAACCACACATGCAGAGATCATCTGTTCACCTACTCTGCGTCTCACAAAGATCATCAATCAAATGTATTTATAAAGCCCTTCTTACATCAGCTGATGTCACAAAGTGCTGTACAGAAACCCAGCCTAAAACCCCAAACAGCAAGCAATGCAGGTGCACAAAGACACGTGGTTGCAACCAAAAATATCAAATTTGGACTCATCAGACCAAAGGACAGTATTCCACCGGTCGAATGTCCATTGCTGGCATTTCTTGGCCCAGGCAAGTCTCTTCTTATTATTGGTGTCCTTTGGTAGTGCAATTCGACCACGAAGGCCTGATTCACACAGTCTCCTCTGAACAGTAGATGTTGAGATCAACTGAAGCATTTATTTCTGATGCTATTATTTCTGAGGCTGGCAACTCTAATGAACTTATCCTCTGCAGCAGAGGTAACTTTGGGTCTTCCTTTCCTGTGGCGGTCCTCATGACAGCCGGTTTCATCATAGCGCTTGATGGGTTTTGTGACTGCACTTGAAGAAACTTTCAAAGTTCTTAATGTTCCACATTGACTGACCTTCATGTCATAAAGTAATGATGGACTGTCGTTTCTCTTTGCTTATTTGAGCTGTTCTTTCCATAATATGGACTTGGTCTTTTACCAAATAGGGCTATCTACCTTGTCACAACACAACTGATTGGCTGAAATGCATTAAGAAGGAAAGAAATTCCACAATTTGACTTTTAACCTCTCTTGGGCACGTGAGACGGTAGCGTCCCACCTCTTCAACAGACAGTGAAACTGCTGGGCGCCAAATTCAGATACAGAAATACTCATTATAAAAATTCAGAAAACAAAACATATTTTACATAGGTTTAAAGATTAACTTCTTGTGAATCCAACCACGGTGTCAGATTTTAAAAATGCTTTACGGCGAAAGCATACCTTACGATTATTTGAGAACATAGCCCACTAGACAAATCATTACAAACAGTAGCCAGCCAAGTAGAACAGTTACACATGTCAGAAATAGAGATAAAATGAATCCCTTACCCTCGATGATCTTCATATGGTTGCACTCAGCAGACATTCATTTACTCAATAAATGTTCCTTTTGTTCGATAAAGTCTCTTTATATCCAAAAACCTCCGTTTTGTTCCCGCGTTTTCTTCAGTAATCCACAGGCTCAAACCTAAAAACCTCATGTTGTTTTTAGTCTAAATAATCGCTAATATTTCAACCGGACAATAACGTCGTCAATTAAAGGTAAACAAGAAAAAAGGTAAACAAGAAACGCACTCTCTCGGTCACGCGCATGAAAAAGCTCTGTGACACTTTAGGGTCCACTCATTCAGACTGCTCTCACTTCTTCATTTTTCAGAATACAAGCCTGAAACAATTTCTAAAGACTGTTGACATCTAGTGGAAGGCATAGAAACTGCAATTTGAGTCCTAAGTCAATGGATACTGTAATGGCATTGAATAGAAAACTACAAACCCCCCCCCCAAAAAATACTTCCTGAATGGATCTTTCTCAGGTTTTTGCCTGCCAAATCAGTTCTGTTATACTCACAGACACTATTTTAACAGTTTTGGAAACTTTAGAGTGTTTTCTATCAAAATCTACCAGTTATATGCATATCATATCTTCTGGACCCGAGAAGCAGGCAGTTTAATTTGGGCATGCATTTCATCCAAAATTCCAAATGCTGCCCCCTACCCTAGTGAAGTTAAACGAGGCACACCTGTTAATTTAAATTTATTCCAGGTGACTACATCATGAAGCTGGTTGAGAGAATGCCAAGAGTGTGCAAAGCTGTCATCAAGGCAAAGGGTGGCTACTTTGAAGAATCTCAAATATAAAATATATTTTGATTTGTTTAACACTTTTTTGGTTACTACATGATTCCATATGTGTTATTTCATAGTTTTGATGTCTTCACTATTATTTTACAATGTAGAAAATAGTATAAATAAAGAAAAACCCTTGAATGAGTAGGCGTGTCCAAACTTTTGAGTGGTACTGTACATCCTCAAATCAAAAACTCAACCTTCATTTACCCGTTGTGACGCATGGATGTTCCAAACTCCGTTTTAGACGGGACTGACTTTATGACAAATTATTCTATGTACACTTTATAGTCAATTTTGACACTAGAATAACTGTTTCTGACTCCTATCGATGCCACATAGGCCGTTTCCAAAGGGATTTGTTGCTTTTTAAAGGCACTCCTTCTTTAGTTTCTTTAACAGACGCTGTTATTATAATTTGTCAATTGTATTTAATACAAACCAAAAACACATACTGGATTACTAGCACAACACATGATAAGTGGCTTGTCTCTTTCCCATGCATATAATATACATATTTTCCCATGGTTAGAAATAATAGCTGAGATTAATACGCTGTTGCAATGTTTTGATCCAATGTTTTTAGTCCAATGTTGTTCACCAACATATTGCAAAATTGTTGAGTCATTAAGTGGCCAGGATAGGGAGGTCTGAAACAGATTGATTACATATGCTGTTACGTGATGGTCAGGCGATCAGGACTGTCTCTCTGGCGTGATATCCGTAATAAAATGCATTCAATATTTTCGGTGCATTCATGTGCTTTGAAAATACGTCTTTCATTAACTGTACAGAACACACACACACACAGAGAGAGATATGTATGTCCTTACTGCCCTCCAGCTCTCTGTAAGGGACATTCTGACCTGGCTGTGAGGCTGCCAGCTGTATCAGCAATAGAGAGGCCTTTGAGTTGCAGAGTTGCAGTCAGAAGGACGGAGGGGGTTGCTGAGGCCAAACCTAGCAGCAGCCTCTCTCATACAGTGATGATTGAAAAGTACATCCAGATTTGGCTTCTTAAAATCGGAGAAATTTTAACCTTTGATAAATGCATGCATATGGAGAGATGAGATGGGCCATGGAGTGGCAATCAAAGCGTCTATCTGGCGTTGGTCGATGGCAGTGGTGGTGCTCCTTTTGCACACACACACCGCGTTTTAAATGTGTTCCCAGCCAGACTACTAGTGTTGCCTGGGGCATTGGCTGGTTTGTTACCTGTCTGGTGGTGGAGGCTGTGCTGGTTGAGCCCCGGCTAGGTCGTTGCTCGGTTCCCACAGTCCATAACCTGGGCTGAGAGGAAAGCTCATAAACACACCAGCCCTCCTACAAAGGTCTGGACCTGAGCTCTGGGCCCAGCAGCCCCAGCCACACATCTGCCGCTGCTTAGCCAGGCTGAGGTCCCCCTCCACCGTCCACCCCACACACCTGGGAAGCATTACAGCCAGCTCAGCGTGTTTTAAGAAACCCTCCCCAGGGTTACCCAAGCACAGGCATGCAAGGCACCGCCATGGCTTTGATATACTGACTGGCAGAAGAGGAGGGTTGAATAGTTCAGGTCTGGATGCAGTTCATTGTTTTTTAGGCAATGTGCAATTCAGCTCAACTGTATTATTTGTTTAAAAGGAAGCCTTATTTGTATTATATGTCCCTAGACGTTATCATCATCTTATTTTATTTTTATGTCTGCTGATTTTCTGTAAGTCTTTAATAAGTGCTGGTATACAGTAGAGATGTCGATCATTAGAGATGCTAGCGTTTTTAGGTACACTCTTGTCCCCCTCACCAAGCCCATGTATGTGATTATTGCAGGTCTACTTTGATTGTGGAGCGAAGGTGGATGTTGTGGATGTCCAAGGCCTCATCCTGTCTCCTGGGTTTCCCTATAACTACTCCTCAGGGAGCCACTGTGTCTGGCAGTTCTTTGTGCCCGTCGGCCACCAGCTCATACTGGAGATATTTGACTTTGACGTGTTCGAGAGCCACGACCCCTCCGCCCAGTACACTGCCATCTCTAACTTGAAAGTGAAAGATGCTGAGGCTGACGATGGGGCAACGTTCCCGTCTGGTGGTCCTGTCACAGATGAAAACATGTCAATGCTGGCTAAAGACGTCCACGTAACTCAGGCTCAGGGGGGCAGAGCGAAAGCCCCCCAGTCCTCCTTCCAACATGACAAGGTCAAGCAGGTGGTGGTGCAAGAGCAGTCCACCAAGATGGAGATCGCCAAAGTCTCCAACTCTGCTAAAAGGTCCACCTCTGACATTGCATCCCCACATCCCACCTCACACCTCCTACCCAGGGACCAGGCAGCGGTGAACTCAATCACCTCTCCTCTCCTCAGAGGCGACCCTGACCTGAACCCTACCCCTAACCCCAGAGCAGCAGCCCCAGACCTGGCTGTGGTTGTAGACAAGGCCACCACTCCGACCTCTCCGCCCTCCACGGACACGGAGTCAGTGAGCTCTGAGACCCAGGTGGTGGACGCTTGCCCCCACGACGTCCTCTACATCTCGGACCTCCTCACTTTCTCCTCGCGCTTCTGCGGCTCCAACCGGCCCTCCAGCAGCCAGCTGGTGTTTGGCTCCAGCCAGGAGATGGTAGAGGTCATCATGGAGTTGATCACCACCACCCACTGGGGCCGCGGCTTCGCCCTGCTCTTTCACTACCACAACCGGACAGAACCGGATGGAGATGACCCCCGGCACGCCTACGCCCCTACCGGGGCCAGCAAGATGGAATCTCTGCTGGCTGCCATGAGCGGAGCAGCCTTCTTTGCCATGGTGCTCACCAGCGCTCTATGCATAATTTTCAGGTATGTAAAAGCATGCAGAGAGAGTTGCTGTGATATAATATCCATTTGTCACATACGTGTTGTGTTATCAGGGAGTCAGATCAACCTATTTATATCGAACCAGTACCTCAGGGGTGACATGCAGAGAGAATTGTGCAAGTGTGACCGGTGTAGATTGCCTCTGTGTTGTGTTTTGATTGGCTTACATATACTGTACAGTGCATTTGGAAAGTACATTTTGTTACGTTACAGCTTTTTTCTGAAATTGATTAAATAAAAAAAGATCCTCATCAATCTACTACACACAATACTCCATAATTACAAAGCGAAAAATATATATATATTTTTTTGAAAATGTATTAATAATAAAAAACTGAAATACTAAGTATTAAGTATTAAGACCCTTTGTTATGAGACTCGAAATTGAGCTCAGGTGCATCCTGTTTCTATTGATCATCCTCTACATGTTTCTACTTTATTGGAGTCCACCTGTGGTAAATTCAATTGATTTGACATGATTTGGAAAGGCACACACCTGTCTATATAAGGTCCCACAGTTGACAGTGAATGTCAGAGGAAAAACCAAGCTCCAGAGTTCCTCTGTGGAGATGGGAGAACCTTCCAGAAGAACAACCATCTCTGCAGCACTCCACCAATCAGGCCTTTATGGTAGAGTGGCCAGACGGAAGCCACTCCTCAGGAAAAGGCACATGAGAGCCTGCTTGGAGTTTTGCCAAAAGGCATCTAAAGGACTCTCAGACCATGAGAAACAAGATTCTTTGGTCCGATGAAACCAAGATTGAACTCTTTGGCTTGAATGCCAAGCGTCAAGTCTGAAAGAAACCTGGCACCATCCATACGGTGAAGCATGGTGGTGAAGCATGGTGGTGGCAGCATCATGCTGTGGGGATGTTTTTCAGCGGCGGGGACAGAGAGATCCTTGATGAAAACCTGCTCCAGAGCACTCAGGACCTCAGACTGGGGCGAAGGTTCACCTTCCAGCAGGACAACGACCCTAAGCACACAGCCAAGACAACACAGGAGTGGCTTCAGGACAAGTCTCTGAATGTCGTTGAGTGGCCCAGCCAAAGCCCGGACCTGAATCTGATCGAACATCTCTGGAGAGACCTCCAAGTTTGTGATATCCAATTGGTAGTTACAGTCTTGTCCCATCATTGCAACTCCTGTACGGACTCAAGAGAGGCTAAGGTCGAGAGCCGTGCGACCCCGCTAAGCCTCATTGCTTCTTGACACACTGCTCGCTTAACCCGAAAGCCAGCCGCACCAATGTGTCGGAGGAAACACATACAGCTGGCGACCGAAGTCAGTGTACATGCACCTGGCCGCCACAAGGAGTCGCTAGAGCGAAATGGGACAAACCCTCCCCTAACGGCCAAACCCTCCCCTAACCGGACGACGCTGGGCCAATTGTGCACTGCCTCATGGGTCTCCCGGTCGCGGCCGCCCTATGGGACTCCCAATCATGGCCGTTTGTGATACAGACCGGGATCGAACCCGGATCTGTAGTGACGCCTGTAGCACTGCGATGCAGTGCCTTAGACGGCTGCGCCACTCGAGAGGCTCCGACCAAAAATACAAACATTTATACATTTTAGAATAAGGCTGTAACGTAACAAAATGTGGGAAAAGTCAAGGGGTCTGAATACTTTCCGAATGCACTGTAACAATAATCTTGTTTCACATAACAGTACAATAACAAACGCAATGTACACTATAGCTTATAGGTCTAGACTAGCCAACTTTCTCAATGACAGCCAGGCGTTATGTACATGACATGCACTTGCAAACTGCTAACGGTAAAATGTTGTCAACATTTCTTAACAAACAAAAACACATGGCATACCTGACAATAACAGGAAAAACTTGCTGTGCTGCCCTTGTACGCCAACTCCTCTGCAAAGTACAAATTCACAACGACAGGGGACATGAATAACCCAATGACGATGTAGCCTACAGTAAAAAGTACAATAGATGGCTAACATGTACAGTATGCATAACGTATCTGGTAAAAAAGTTAATAAATGCATGAAAATCCCAATATACTGGTAGGAGACCATAATGTTACACTCTCAAGGACCATGTAAACTCATTATAAGTGGTTTAACATGTAGGATTGATTATGATTTTCATGACACAATTTTACTGTAACCTAGCTCTTCCACATGGGTACATTAGACAGGGAAAGGTATGGGGCGCAGGGGATGTTTTCAGGTGGATTACAAGAGGAGAAGGAATGTACAGTAATATCAGGCATGGAACTATTCAGATTTTGTGTTATTATACAATATGAAATTCTTTTTTTTTTTTTTGTCATACACATTTTGTCATTGCTTTCCCTATTGACTCGTAGAGACATACAGTACTCAAGCATAAACATAAACAAGACAATGCACAATGGGAATGATTGTCTCTTCATGATCCCTGTAGTTCACCTGTGCAACATCTTCAGGTAAAGCAAGCCATGCAGAAAGAAATGAGTCATAAAGATACCTTTGTCAGACACGTTTTGTGTTATAAATATATTTCCCTGACAACCTGAGACATGCAGTTCTCAAGCATAAACATAAACTAGACCATGCACATTCTGCACAATGGCAAGAATTGTCCTTTTATGACCCTCCAAGGGAGATGGCACAACTGTTGGGTCTTTGATGTTGGCCAGTGTAACAAAGATTCCTCCCATGAATGAGATGGTAGCCGTGAATGGGATAGTCTGCCAGTCAGTCCTCCTCCTCCTCCACTAGTGTGCTGCTGCTGATGGCCTGCCTGTTGACTCAGCTGGAGGCCTTGGTTGGTCCCTGATGAGACCCAGTGAAAGGTTTGGGTGTAGCTGCCTTGATGTGCAGCATTCTCACCATTATACAGAGAGGGGGAGGGAGAGTGAGCGAGACACGGAGGGAGGGAGGGAGGGTGAGGGCCGTTCAAGGTGCAGCACCTGGCATCGATTCCAACTGACGAAGAGAAATGTAGCCATACAAAAGCCAGTGGGAGAATAAGGAAGGAAGACCAGAAGAGCAGAGATCCTCGTGCTGCTGTGCTGTGAGCCTCTGTCCTGCCATCGTGGTTGTTTAATAGAACAAGAACAACATACAGTATCAAAAGGTGTAATTTACAGGTTGTTCTCTCGGTCGATCCCATGGGGAGACAACAGTAGCACACGCTGCTAGTACCAGTTCTAGCAGGGTGTAATATTATCCATGCCAGGTGACTAAATGAGTATCGCCGTTGTACTCTACCGGCCTGATTCACATCTCTAGTTCCCTCCAGGAAGGTTTCAATAACCATACATATAAAACATCTATCTCTATGAAAATTCCCCTCAATCTAGTCAACTAAACTCAAAGGAAAAGGACTATTACTTTATTACTTGTGCAATTTAACATTTTTCTCAGCTTGAAAGCATTCTGTATTGAAAAAACAAACATACACACAATACTTTATGATATAATGTAGCAACATACTGTACATCTCTGTGAAATAGGTTACACAGTAGAAATGGGTTGTTCTCAAAAACCTATGTGTGGCTGTTGAGCACAATAAGCCCATTTGTGTAGTTCTCACTTCTTGCTGCTAATGAAAGGGAAATTGAAAACACACTTCTAATAAAATGAAAGTCTAATTACCAGGAACAACAACACACGGATTAAACATTATCAGGAAGCCAAGAAGGGCATTTCCATCATGCGTAATATTTTTATATATTTTTTATTTTACCTGGTAAGTTGACTCAAAACACATTCTCATTTACAGCAATGACTTCCACAGCCATGAATCGTTTAGAGAAATCCCTCATGCATTTTGGAGAGCAGTTAGTTGTATTAGTCGTGTCCTGGCGCCATGGTTTTTAATTGTACCAGAAATGGGTATACAAAAGCATTTAGATCTTGGTTAATGAACAGAATCCCCTCAGCTGCTGGAGCTGCCCTTTAGAGAAACAACCTGGGGCTGTTTGTATGTAGTGATTTAGCTAGCTAGACTTTTTATGTTTTGAGGAAGAACCTCAGTGAAGTTCCCGTTTCTAATTGTGGGGGAATGTGTTCATTTTGTAAAACATTTTGGAGAAAAGTTGCCCTAAATAACAGTCAAGCTTTCACAAATAGCATGAAAGAGAATGTCGTCAAAAGTAAATAATGGTTTTCAAAGATATGTAAAACAGTCAAGAAATGCATAACTGCAATGTTGTGGCTCTTTTTTTGTTTTCCAGACCTAAACTATGTCCGAAAAGAGCCAGCTCCCGCTCATCCAACAACTCTGAGGTAAACGGAAAATGACCCCTGTGTGTGTGTGTGTGTGTATGTCTGTCTGTCCAGACATTCCTCTGTAGGCTAGCTTCTGACTGGAATCAGGGAACATTTAATTCATATCCTCTAGACTACAGCCACTGGAACAAATGCAAATACCCTCCGCTGGCCTGGCGCTGTTGTTGTCCAACTTCTCCCACGCAGGGCAGGCAGCCTGAGGTAGACTGACTGGGGTCAGACTGACTGACTCACACACACACACACACACACACACACACACACACACACACACACACACACACACACACACACACACACACACACACACACACACACACACACACACACACACACACACACACACACACACACTGGACAAGTTACACTTCTATTTGGGATTGAACTTTAGTGTGCTAAAAAGGAAAGAAGCAAAACAGTCCTACAAGTTCTGGTCTCTTTTAGTATCTTATTGCCACAAGATCATAATACCCCATTGGTTATCAAAACATTTTATTAATGGATCAAAACAACTTTAGTTCATGTCTGTATTTCATAGTGCTGTGCAGCCCTACTCCCTTGGTGTATGTGCTCTGGTAGGCAGCTGTAATAGTACTTGCTGACTCTAAATTGTAGGTGCAGGAGAGAGTCCAGAACTCTGGAGCTGACGTCCGTGAGCTGCAGCTGGTGGCTACTAATCAGCCCAGCCTGGAGGTCCCTGGCACGGCAGAGAACGACAACAACCACTCCCTCAGCCTCACACACACAGGTGGGTATGCGCACGCACGCATGCATGCGTGCGTGCACACACACATGCGTGCGCACACACACACACACACACACACACACACACACACACACACACACACACACACACACACACACACACACACACACACACACACACACACACACACACACACACACACACACACACACACACACACACACACTCTATCTCCTCTCTCTCCCTCTAACACTCCCCTGTTTTTCCCTCTACTTGTGCTCCAGCCACCTAGCCTAGTGAATCCACTCGCTCCCGCTGCCCTGCTCCCCCTGCCCTGCTCCCCCTCTCTATCTCCATGATTGAGGGGTACCGCTGGGGTGTTTGGTCTGGTTCCGACCTGGCTGACATTGACTTCATCTGCCCCTAAACCTAACTTACATGTTCAGCGTAATTGTGGCACTGTTATTTCATTCGGCTGTGAAACTATGACAGATAGTCGTAATATTTTGACATCATGCGTAATATTTTTATATATATTTTATTTTACCTGGTAAGTTGACTCAAAACACATTCTCATTTACAGCAATGACTTCCACAGCCATGAATCGTTTAGGCCTCCAACACACAGTAATAGATCTGGTAGGATTCTCAACAATAATAGAACTGGTAGGATTCTAAACAATAATAGAACTGGTAGGATTCTAAACAATAATAGAAATAATAGAACTGGTAGGATTCTAAACAATAATATAACTGGTCGAATTCTAAACAATAATAGAGCTGGTAGGATTCTAAACAATAATAGAACTGGTAGTATTCTAAACAATAATATAACAGGTCGAATTCTAAACAATAATAGAGCTGGTAGGATTCTAAACAATAATAGAACTGGTAGGATTCTAAAGTAAGAGCTGGTAGATTTCTAAACAATAATAGAACTGGTAGGATTCTAAACAATAATATTACTGGTATGATTCTAAACAGTAATAGAGCTGGTAGGATTCTAAAAACTAATAGATCTGGTATGATTCTAAACAGTAATAGAGCTGGTAGGATTCTAAACAATAATATAACTGGTAGGATTCTAAACAATAATATAAATAATATAACTGGTAGGATTCTAAACAGTAATAGAGCTGGTAGGATTCTAAAAAGTAAAAGAGCTGGTAGGATTCTAAACAGTAATATAAATAATAGAGCTGGTAGGATTCTAAACAGTAATAGAGCTGGTAGGATTCTAAACAGTAATAGAAATAATAGAACTGGTAGGATTCTAAACAGTAATAGAAATAATAGAAATGGTAGGATTCTAAACAATAATAGAACTGGTAGAATTCTAAACAATAATAGAGCTGGTAGGATTCTAAACAGTAATATAAATAAAATATCTGGTAGGATTCTAAACAGTAATAGAAATAATAGAACTGGTAGGATTCTAAACAATAATAGAGCTGGTAGGATTCTAAACAATAATATAAATAAAAGATCTGGTAGGATTCTAAACAGTAATAGAGCTGGTAGGATTCTAAATAATAATAGAACTGGTAGGATTCTAAACAATAATAGAGCTGGTAGGAATCTAAACAATAATATAAATAATATAACTGGTACGATTCTAAACAGTAATAGAGCTGGTAGGATTCTAAATAATAATAGAACTGGTAGGATTCTAAACAATAATAGAGCTGGTAGGAATCTAAACAGTAATAGAGCTGGTAGGATTCTAAACAATAATATAAATAATATAACTGGTACGATTCTAAACAGTAATAGAGCTGGTAGGATTCTAAACAATAATATAAATAATATAACTGGTAGGATTCTAAACAGTAATAGAGCTGGTAGGATTCTAAAAAGTAATAGAAATAATAGAACTGGTAGGATTCTAAACAGTAATAGAAATAATAGAGCTGGTCAGAATCTAAACAGTAATAGAACTGGTAGGATTCTAAACAATAATATAAATAAAAGATCTGGTAGGATTCTAAACAGTAATAGAGATGGTAGGATTTCTAAATAATAATAGAACTGGTAGGATTCTAAACAGTAATAGAGCTGGTAGGATTCTAAACAATAATATAAATAATATAACTGGTAGGATTCTAAACAGTAATAGAAATAATAGAACAGGTAGGATTCTAAACAGTAATAGAAATAAGAGAACTGGTAGGATTCTAAACAGTAATATAACTGGTAGGATTCTAAACAGTAATATAAATAATAGAACTGGTAGGATTCTAAACAGTAATAGAAGTAATAGAACTGGTTGGATTCTAAACAGTAATAGATATATTAGAACTGGTAGGATTCTAAACAATAATAGAACTAGAGCTGGTAGGATTCTAAACAGTAATAGAACTGGTAGGATTCTAAACAGTAATAGAACTAGTAGGATTCTAAACAATAATTAAAACTGGTAGGACTCTAAACAATAATTAAAACTGGTAGGATTCTAAACAGTAATAGAGCTGGTAGGATTCTAAACAGTAATAGATATAATAGAACTGGTAGGATTCTAAACAATAATATAAATAATAGAGCTGGTAGGATTCTAAACAATAATAGAACTGGTAGGATTCTAAACAATAATAGAGCTGGTAGGATTCTAAACAATAATATAAATAATAGAGCTGGTAGGATTCTAAACAGTAATATATATAATAGAACTGGTAGGTTTCTAAACAATAATATAAATAATAGAGCTGGTAGGATTCTAAACAATAATAGAACTGGTAGGATTCTAAACAATAATAGAGCTGGTAAGATTCTAAACAATAATATAAATAATAGAGCTGGTAGGATTCTAAACAGTAATAGAAATAATAGAGCTGGTAGGATTCTAAACAATAATATAAATAATAGAGCTGGTAGGATTCTAAACAGTAATAGAAATAATAGAACTGGTAGGATTCTAAACATTAATAGAAATAATAGAACTGGTAGGATTCTAAACAGTAACAGAAATAATAGAAATGGTAGGATTCTAAACAGTAATATAAATAATAGAACTGGTAGGATTCTAAACAGTAATATAAATAATAGAAATGGTAGGATTCTAAACAGTAATAGAAATAATAGAACTGCTAGGATTCTAAACAGTAATATAAATAATAGAACTGGTAGGATTCTAAACAGTAATAGAAATAATAGAAATGGTAGGATTCTAAACAGTAATAGAAATAATAGAACTGGTAGGATTCTAAACAGTAATAGAAATAATAGAACTGGTAGGATTCTAAACAGTAATAGAAATAATAGAACTGGTAGGATTCTAAACAGTAATAGAAATAATAGAAATGGTAGGATTCTAAACAATAATAGAACTGGTAGAATTCTAAACAATAATAGAGCTGGTAGGATTCTAAACAGTAATATAAATAAAAGATCTGGTAGGATTCTAAACAGTAATAGAAATAATAGAACTGGTAGGATTCTAAACAATAATAGAGCTGGTAGGATTCTAAACAATAATATAAATAAAAGATCTGGTAGGATTCTAAACAGTAATAGAGCTGGTAGGATTCTAAATAATAATAGAACTGGTAGGATTCTAAACAATAATAGAGCTGGTAGGAATCTAAACAGTAATAGAGCTGGTAGGATTCTAAACAATAATATAAATAATATAACTGGTACGATTCTAAACAGTAATAGAGCTGGTAGGATTCTAAACAATAATATAAATAATATAACTGGTAGGATTCTAAACAGTAATAGAGCTGGTAGGATTCTAAAAAGTAAAAGAGCTGGTAGGATTCTAAACAGTAATATAAATAATAGAACTGGTAGGATTCTATACAGTAATAGAAATAATAGAGCTGGTCAGAATCTAAACAGTAATAGAACTGGTAGGATTCTAAACAATAATATAAATAAAAGATCTGGTAGGATTCTAAACAGTAATAGAGATGGTAGGATTTCTAAATAATAATAGAACTGGTAGGATTCTAAACAGTAATAGAGCTGGTAGGATTCTAAACAATAATATAAATAATATAACTGGTAGGATTCTAAACAGTAATAGAAATAATAGAACAGGTAGGATTCTAAACAGTAATAGAAATAAGAGAACTGGTAGGATTCTAAACAGTAATATAACTGGTAGGATTCTAAACAGTAATATAAATAATATAACTGGTAGGATTCTAAACAGTAATAGAAGTAATAGAACTGGTTGGATTCTAAACAGTAATAGATATATTAGAACTGGTAGGATTCTAAACAATAATAGAACTAGAGCTGGTAGGATTCTAAACAGTAATAGAACTGGTAGGATTCTAAACAGTAATAGAACTGGTAGGATTCTAAACAATAATTAAAACTGGTAGGATTCTAAACAATAATTAAAACTGGTAGGATTCTAAACAGTAATTAAAACTGGTAGGATTCTAAACAATAATTAAAACTGGTAGGATTCTAAACAGTAATAGAGCTGGTAGGATTCTAAACAATAATATAAATAATATAACTGGTAGGATTCTAAACAGTAATAGAAATAATAGAACAGGTAGGATTCTAAACAGTAATAGAAATAAGAGAACTGGTAGGATTCTAAACAGTAATATAACTGGTAGGATTCTAAACAGTAATATAAATAATAGAACTGGTAGGATTCTAAACAGTAATAGAAGTAATAGAACTGGTTGGATTCTAAACAGTAATAGATATATTAGAACTGGTAGGATTCTAAACAATAATAGAACTAGAGCTGGTAGGATTCTAAACAGTAATAGAACTGGTAGGATTCTAAACAGTAATAGAACTAGTAGGATTCTAAACAATAATTAAAACTGGTAGGACTCTAAACAATAATTAAAACTGGTAGGATTCTAAACAGTAATAGAGCTGGTAGGATTCTAAACAGTAATAGATATAATAGAACTGGTAGGATTCTAAACAATAATATAAATAATAGAGCTGGTAGGATTCTAAACAATAATAGAACTGGTAGGATTCTAAACAATAATAGAGCTGGTAGGATTCTAAACAATAATATAAATAATAGAGCTGGTAGGATTCTAAACAGTAATATATATAATAGAACTGGTAGGTTTCTAAACAATAATATAAATAATAGAGCTGGTAGGATTCTAAACAATAATAGAACTGGTAGGATTCTAAACAATAATAGAGCTGGTAAGATTCTAAACAATAATATAAATAATAGAGCTGGTAGGATTCTAAACAGTAATAGAAATAATAGAGCTGGTAGGATTCTAAACAATAATATAAATAATAGAGCTGGTAGGATTCTAAACAGTAATAGAAATAATAGAACTGGTAGGATTCTAAACATTAATAGAAATAATAGAACTGGTAGGATTCTAAACAGTAATAGAAATAATAGAAATGGTAGGATTCTAAACAGTAATATAAATAATAGAACTGGTAGGATTCTAAACAGTAATATAAATAATAGAAATGGTAGGATTCTAAACAGTAATAGAAATAATAGAACTGCTAGGATTCTAAACAGTAATATAAATAATAGAACTGGTAGGATTCTAAACAGTAATAGAAATAAATGAACTGGTAGGATTCTAAACAGTAATAGAAGTAATAGAACTGGTTGGATTCTAAACAGTAATAGATATATTAGAACTGGTAGGATTCTAAACAATAATAGAACTAGAGCTGGTAGGATTCTAAACAGTAATAGAACTGGTAGGATTCTAAACAGTAATAGAACTGGTAGGATTCTAAACAATAATTAAAACTGGTAGGATTCTAAACAATAATTAAAACTGGTAGGATTCTAAACAGTAATTAAAACTGGTAGGATTCTAAACAATAATTAAAACTGGTAGGATTCTAAACAGTAATAGAGCTGGTAGGATTCTAAACAATAATATAAATAATATAACTGGTAGGATTCTAAACAGTAATAGAAATAATAGAACAGGTAGGATTCTAAACAGTAATAGAAATAAGAGAACTGGTAGGATTCTAAACAGTAATATAACTGGTAGGATTCTAAACAGTAATATAAATAATAGAACTGGTAGGATTCTAAACAGTAATAGAAGTAATAGAACTGGTTGGATTCTAAACAGTAATAGATATATTAGAACTGGTAGGATTCTAAACAATAATAGAACTAGAGCTGGTAGGATTCTAAACAGTAATAGAACTGGTAGGATTCTAAACAGTAATAGAACTAGTAGGATTCTAAACAATAATTAAAACTGGTAGGACTCTAAACAATAATTAAAACTGGTAGGATTCTAAACAGTAATAGAGCTGGTAGGATTCTAAACAGTAATAGATATAATAGAACTGGTAGGATTCTAAACAATAATATAAATAATAGAGCTGGTAGGATTCTAAACAATAATAGAACTGGTAGGATTCTAAACAATAATATAAATAATAGAGCTGGTAGGATTCTAAACAGTAATATATATAATAGAACTGGTAGGTTTCTAAACAATAATATAAATAATAGAGCTGGTAGGATTCTAAACAATAATAGAACTGGTAGGATTCTAAACAATAATAGAGCTGGTAAGATTCTAAACAATAATATAAATAATAGAGCTGGTAGGATTCTAAACAGTAATAGAAATAATAGAGCTGGTAGGATTCTAAACAATAATATAAATAATAGAGCTGGTAGGATTCTAAACAGTAATAGAAATAATAGAACTGGTAGGATTCTAAACATTAATAGAAATAATAGAACTGGTAGGATTCTAAACAGTAATAGAAATAATAGAAATGGTAGGATTCTAAACAGTAATATAAATAATAGAACTGGTAGGATTCTAAACAGTAATATAAATAATAGAAATGGTAGGATTCTAAACAGTAATAGAAATAATAGAACTGCTAGGATTCTAAACAGTAATATAAATAATAGAACTGGTAGGATTCTAAACAGTAATAGAAATAATAGAAATGGTAGGATTCTAAACAGTAATAGAAATAATAGAACTGGTAGGATTCTAAACAGTAATAGAAATAATAGAACTCGTAGGATTCTAAACAGTAATAGAAATAATAGAACTGGTAGGATTCTAAACAGTAATAGAAATAATAGAAATGGTAGGATTCTAAACAATAATAGAACTGGTAGAATTCTAAACAATAATAGAGCTGGTAGGATTCTAAACAGTAATATAAATAAAAGATCTGGTAGGATTCTAAACAGTAATAGAAATAATAGAACTGGTAGGATTCTAAACAATAATAGAGCTGGTAGGATTCTAAACAATAATATAAATAAAAGATCTGGTAGGATTCTAAACAGTAATAGAGCTGGTAGGATTCTAAATAATAATAGAACTGGTAGGATTCTAAACAATAATAGAGCTGGTAGGAATCTAAACAGTAATAGAGCTGGTAGGATTCTAAACAATAATATAAATAATATAACTGGTACGATTCTAAACAGTAATAGAGCTGGTAGGAATCTAAACAGTAATAGAGCTGGTAGGATTCTAAACAATAATATAAATAATATAACTGGTACGATTCTAAACAGTAATAGAGCTGGTAGGATTCTAAACAATAATATAAATAATATAACTGGTAGGATTCTAAACAGTAATAGAGCTGGTAGGATTCTAAAAAGTAATAGAAATAATAGAACTGGTAGGATTCTAAACAGTAATAGAAATAATAGAGCTGGTCAGAATCTAAACAGTAATAGAACTGGTAGGATTCTAAACAATAATATAAATAAAAGATCTGGTAGGATTCTAAACAGTAATAGAGATGGTAGGATTTCTAAATAATAATAGAACTGGTAGGATTCTAAACAGTAATAGAGCTCGTAGGATTCTAAACAATAATATAAATAATATAACTGGTAGGATTCTAAACAGTAATAGAAATAATAGAACAGGTAGGATTCTAAACAGTAATAGAAATAAGAGAACTGGTAGGATTCTAAACAGTAATATAACTGGTAGGATTCTAAACAGTAATATAAATAATAGAACTGGTAGGATTCTAAACAGTAATAGAAGTAATAGAACTGGTTGGATTCTAAACAGTAATAGATATATTAGAACTGGTAGGATTCTAAACAATAATAGAACTAGAGCTGGTAGGATTCTAAACAGTAATAGAACTGGTAGGATTCTAAACAGTAATAGAACTAGTAGGATTCTAAACAATAATTAAAACTGGTAGGACTCTAAACAATAATTAAAACTGGTAGGATTCTAAACAGTAATAGAGCTGGTAGGATTCTAAACAGTAATAGATATAATAGAACTGGTAGGATTCTAAACAATAATATAAATAATAGAGCTGGTAGGATTCTAAACAATAATAGAACTGGTAGGATTCTAAACAATAATAGAGCTGGTAGGATTCTAAACAATAATATAAATAATAGAGCTGGTAGGATTCTAAACAGTAATATATATAATAGAACTGGTAGGTTTCTAAACAATAATATAAATAATAGAGCTGGTAGGATTCTAAACAATAATAGAACTGGTAGGATTCTAAACAATAATAGAGCTGGTAAGATTCTAAACAATAATATAAATAATAGAGCTGGTAGGATTCTAAACAGTAATAGAAATAATAGAGCTGGTAGGATTCTAAACAATAATATAAATAATAGAGCTGGTAGGATTCTAAACAGTAATAGAAATAATAGAACTGGTAGGATTCTAAACATTAATAGAAATAATAGAACTGGTAGGATTCTAAACAGTAATAGAAATAATAGAAATGGTAGGATTCTAAACAGTAATATAAATAATAGAACTGGTAGGATTCTAAACAGTAATATAAATAATAGAAATGGTAGGATTCTAAACAGTAATAGAAATAATAGAACTGCTAGGATTCTAAACAGTAATATAAATAATAGAACTGGTAGGATTCTAAACAGTAATAGAAATAATAGAAATGGTAGGATTCTAAACAGTAATAGAAATAATAGAACTGGTAGGATTCTAAACAGTAATAGAAATAATAGAACTGGTAGGATTCTAAACAGTAATAGAAATAATAGAACTGGTAGGATTCTAAACAGTAATAGAAATAATAGAAATGGTAGGATTCTAAACAATAATAGAACTGGTAGAATTCTAAACAATAATAGAGCTGGTAGGATTCTAAACAGTAATATAAATAAAAGATCTGGTAGGATTCTAAACAGTAATAGAAATAATAGAACTGGTAGGATTCTAAACAATAATAGAGCTGGTAGGATTCTAAACAATAATATAAATAAAAGATCTGGTAGGATTCTAAACAGTAATAGAGCTGGTAGGATTCTAAATAATAATAGAACTGGTAGGATTCTAAACAATAATAGAGCTGGTAGGAATCTAAACAGTAATAGAGCTGGTAGGATTCTAAACAATAATATAAATAATATAACTGGTACGATTCTAAACAGTAATAGAGCTGGTAGGATTCTAAACAATAATATAAATAATATAACTGGTAGGATTCTAAACAGTAATAGAGCTGGTAGGATTCTAAAAAGTAAAAGAGCTGGTAGGATTCTAAACAGTAATATAAATAATAGAACTGGTAGGATTCTATACAGTAATAGAAATAATAGAGCTGGTCAGAATCTAAACAGTAATAGAACTGGTAGGATTCTAAACAATAATATAAATAAAAGATCTGGTAGGATTCTAAACAGTAATAGAGATGGTAGGATTTCTAAATAATAATAGAACTGGTAGGATTCTAAACAGTAATAGAGCTGGTAGGATTCTAAACAATAATATAAATAATATAACTGGTAGGATTCTAAACAGTAATAGAAATAATAGAACAGGTAGGATTCTAAACAGTAATAGAAATAAGAGAACTGGTAGGATTCTAAACAGTAATATAACTGGTAGGATTCTAAACAGTAATATAAATAATATAACTGGTAGGATTCTAAACAGTAATAGAAGTAATAGAACTGGTTGGATTCTAAACAGTAATAGATATATTAGAACTGGTAGGATTCTAAACAATAATAGAACTAGAGCTGGTAGGATTCTAAACAGTAATAGAACTGGTAGGATTCTAAACAGTAATAGAACTGGTAGGATTCTAAACAATAATTAAAACTGGTAGGATTCTAAACAATAATTAAAACTGGTAGGATTCTAAACAGTAATTAAAACTGGTAGGATTCTAAACAATAATTAAAACTGGTAGGATTCTAAACAGTAATAGAGCTGGTAGGATTCTAAACAATAATATAAATAATATAACTGGTAGGATTCTAAACAGTAATAGAAATAATAGAACAGGTAGGATTCTAAACAGTAATAGAAATAAGAGAACTGGTAGGATTCTAAACAGTAATATAACTGGTAGGATTCTAAACAGTAATATAAATAATAGAACTGGTAGGATTCTAAACAGTAATAGAAGTAATAGAACTGGTTGGATTCTAAACAGTAATAGATATATTAGAACTGGTAGGATTCTAAACAATAATAGAACTAGAGCTGGTAGGATTCTAAACAGTAATAGAACTGGTAGGATTCTAAACAGTAATAGAACTAGTAGGATTCTAAACAATAATTAAAACTGGTAGGACTCTAAACAATAATTAAAACTGGTAGGATTCTAAACAGTAATAGAGCTGGTAGGATTCTAAACAGTAATAGATATAATAGAACTGGTAGGATTCTAAACAATAATATAAATAATAGAGCTGGTAGGATTCTAAACAATAATAGAACTGGTAGGATTCTAAACAATAATAGAGCTGGTAGGATTCTAAACAATAATATAAATAATAGAGCTGGTAGGATTCTAAACAGTAATATATATAATAGAACTGGTAGGTTTCTAAACAATAATATAAATAATAGAGCTGGTAGGATTCTAAACAATAATAGAACTGGTAGGATTCTAAACAATAATAGAGCTGGTAAGATTCTAAACAATAATATAAATAATAGAGCTGGTAGGATTCTAAACAGTAATAGAAATAATAGAGCTGGTAGGATTTCTAAACAATAATATAAATAATAGAGCTGGTAGGATTCTAAACAGTAATAGAAATAATAGAACTGGTAGGATTCTAAACATTAATAGAAATAATAGAACTGGTAGGATTCTAAACAGTAATAGAAATAATAGAAATGGTAGGATTCTAAACAGTAATATAAATAATAGAACTGGTAGGATTCTAAACAGTAATATAAATAATAGAAATGGTAGGATTCTAAACAGTAATAGAAATAATAGAACTGCTAGGATTCTAAACAGTAATATAAATAATAGAACTGGTAGGATTCTAAACAGTAATAGAAATAATAGAAATGGTAGGATTCTAAACAGTAATAGAAATAATAGAACTGGTAGGATTCTAAACAGTAATAGAAATAATAGAACTGGTAGGATTCTAAACAGTAATAGAAATAATAGAACTGGTAGGATTCTAAACAGTAATAGAAATAATAGAAATGGTAGGATTCTAAACAATAATAGAACTGGTAGAATTCTAAACAATAATAGAGCTGGTAGGATTCTAAACAGTAATATAAATAAAAGATCTGGTAGGATTCTAAACAGTAATAGAAATAATAGAACTGGTAGGATTCTAAACAATAATAGAGCTGGTAGGATTCTAAACAATAATATAAATAAAAGATCTGGTAGGATTCTAAACAGTAATAGAGCTGGTAGGATTCTAAATAATAATAGAACTGGTAGGATTCTAAACAATAATAGAGCTGGTAGGAATCTAAACAGTAATAGAGCTGGTAGGATTCTAAACAATAATATAAATAATATAACTGGTACGATTCTAAACAGTAATAGAGCTGGTAGGATTCTAAACAATAATATAAATAATATAACTGGTAGGATTCTAAACAGTAATAGAGCTGGTAGGATTCTAAAAAGTAAAAGAGCTGGTAGGATTCTAAACAGTAATATAAATAATAGAACTGGTAGGATTCTATACAGTAATAGAAATAATAGAGCTGGTCAGAATCTAAACAGTAATAGAACTGGTAGGATTCTAAACAATAATATAAATAAAAGATCTGGTAGGATTCTAAACAGTAATAGAGATGGTAGGATTTCTAAATAATAATAGAACTGGTAGGATTCTAAACAGTAATAGAGCTGGTAGGATTCTAAACAATAATATAAATAATATAACTGGTAGGATTCTAAACAGTAATAGAAATAAGAGAACTGGTAGGATTCTAAACAGTAATATAACTGGTAGGATTCTAAACAGTAATATAAATAATATAACTGGTAGGATTCTAAACAGTAATAGAAGTAATAGAACTGGTTGGATTCTAAACAGTAATAGATATATTAGAACTGGTAGGATTCTAAACAATAATAGAACTAGAGCTGGTAGGATTCTAAACAGTAATAGAACTGGTAGGATTCTAAACAGTAATAGAACTGGTAGGATTCTAAACAATAATTAAAACTGGTAGGATTCTAAACAATAATTAAAACTGGTAGGATTCTAAACAGTAATTAAAACTGGTAGGATTCTAAACAATAATTAAAACTGGTAGGATTCTAAACAGTAATAGAGCTGGTAGGATTCTAAACAGTAATAGATATAATAGAACTGGTAGGATTCTAAACAATAATATAAATAATAGAGCTGGTAGGATTCTAAACAATAATAGAACTGGTAGGATTCTAAACAATAATAGAGCTGGTAAGATTCTAAACAATAATATAAATAATAGAGCTGGTAGGATTCTAAACAGTAATAGAAATAATAGAGCTGGTAGGATTCTAAACAATAATATAAATAATAGAGCTGGTAGGATTCTAAACAGTAATAGAAATATTAGAACTGGTAGGATTCTAAACATTAATAGAAATAATAGAACTGGTAGGATTCTAAACAGTAATAGAAATGGTAGGATTCTAAACAGTAATATAAATAATAGAGCTGGTAGGATTCTAAACAGTAATAGAAATAATAGAACTGCTAGGATTCTAAACAGTAATATAAATAATAGAACTGGTAGGATTCTAAACAGTAATAGAAATAATAGAAATGGTAGGATTCTAAACAGTAATAGAAATAATAGAACTGGTAGGATTCTAAACAGTAATATAAATAATAGAACTGGTAGGATTCTAAACAGTAATATAAATAATAGAACTGGTAGGATTCTAAACAGTAATAGAAATAATAGAAATGGTAGGATTCTAAACAATAATAGAACTGGTAGAATTCTAAACAATAATAGAGCTGGTAGGATTCTAAACAGTAATATAAATAAAAGATCTGGTAGGATTCTAAACAGTAATAGAAATAATAGAACTGGTAGGATTCTAAACAATAATAGAGCTGGTAGGATTCTAAACAATAATATAAATAAAAGATCTGGTAGGATTCTAAACAGTAATAGAGCTGGTAGGATTCTAAATAATAATAGAACTGGTAGGATTCTAAACAATAATAGAGCTGGTAGGAATCTAAACAGTAATAGAGCTGGTAGGATTCTAAACAATAATATAAATAATATAACTGGTACGATTCTAAACAGTAATAGAGCTGGTAGGATTCTAAACAATAATATAAATAATATAACTGGTAGGATTCTAAACAGTAATAGAGCTGGTAGGATTCTAAAAAGTAAAAGAGCTGGTAGGATTCTAAACAGTAATATAAATAATAGAGCTGGTAGGATTCTAAACAGTAATAGAGCTGGTAGGATTCTAAACAGTAATAGAAATAATAGAACTGGTAGGATTCTAAACAGTAATAGAAATAATAGAGCTGGTCAGAATCTAAACAGTAATAGAACTGGTAGGATTCTAAACAATAATATAAATAAAAGATCTGGTAGGATTCTAAACAGTAATAGAGCTGGTAGGATTCTAAACAATAATATAAATAATATAACTGGTAGGATTCTAAACAGTAATAGAAATAATAGAACAGGTAGGATTCTAAACAGTAATAGAAATAAGAGAACTGGTAGGATTCTAAACAGTAATATAACTGGTAGGATTCTAAACAGTAATATAAATAATAGAACTGGTAGGATTCTAAACAGTAATAGAAGTAATAGAACTGGTTGGATTCTAAACAGTAATAGATATATTAGAACTGGTAGGATTCTAAACAATAATAGAACTAGAGCTGGTAGGATTCTAAACAGTAATAGAACTGGTAGGATTCTAAACAGTAATAGAACTGGTAGGATTCTAAACAATAATTAAAACTGGTAGGATTCTAAACAATAATTAAAACTGGTAGGATTCTAAACAGTAATTAAAACTGGTAGGATTCTAAACAATAATTAAAACTGGTAGGATTCTAAACAGTAATAGAGCTGGTAGGATTCTAAACAGTAATAGATATAATAGAACTGGTAGGATTCTAAACAATAATATAAATAATAGAGCTGGTAGGATTCTAAACAATAATAGAACTGGTAGGATTCTAAACAATAATAGAGCTGGTAGGATTCTAAACAATAATATAAATAATAGAGCTGGTAGGATTCTAAACAGTAATATATATAATAGAACTGGTAGGTTTCTAAACAATAATATAAATAATAGAGCTGGTAGGATTCTAAACAATAATAGAACTGGTAGGATTCTAAACAATAATAGAGCTGGTAGGATTCTAAACAATAATATAAATAATAGAGCTGGTAGGATTCTAAACAGTAATAGAAATAATAGAGCTGGTAGGATTCTAAACAATAATAGAAATAATAGAACTGGTAGGATTCTAAACAGTAATAGAAATAATAGAAATGGTAGGATTCTAAACAGTAATATAAATAATAGAACTGGTAGGATTCTAAACTAATATAAATAATAGAAATGGTAGGATTCTAAACAGTAATAGAAATAATAGAACTGCTAGGATTCTAAACAGTAATATAAATAATAGAACTGGTAGGATTCTAAACAGTAATAGAAATAATAGAAATGGTAGGATTCTAAACAGTAATAGAAATAATAGAACTGGTAGGATTCTAAACAGTAATAGAAATAATAGAACTGGTAGGATTCTAAACAGTAATATAAATAATAGAACTGGTAGGATTCTAAACAGTAATAGAAATAATAGAACTGGTAGGATTCTAAACAATAATATAAATAAAAGATCTGGTAGGATTCTAAACAGTAATAGAGATGGTAAGATTTCTAAATAATAATAGAACTGGTAGGATTCTAAACAGTAATAGAGCTGGTAGGATTCTAAACAATAATATAAATAATATAACTGGTAGGATTCTAAACAGTAATAGAAATAATAGAACAGGTAGGATTCTAAACAGTAATAGAAATAAGAGAACTGGTAGGATTCTAAACAGTAATATAACTGGTAGGATTCTAAACAGTAATATAAATAATAGAACTGGTAGGATTCTAAACAGTAATAGAAGTAATAGAACTGGTTGGATTCTAAACAGTAATAGATATATTAGAACTGGTAGGATTCTAAACAATAATAGAACTAGAGCTGGTAGGATTCTAAACAGTAATATAACTGGTAGGATTCTAAACAGTAATAGAACTGGTAGGATTCTAAACAATAATTAAAACTGGTAGGATTCTAAACAATAATTAAAACTGGTAGGATTCTAAACAGTAATTAAAACTGGTAGGATTCTAAACAATAATTAAAACTGGTAGGATTCTAAACAGTAATAGAGCTGGTAGGATTCTAAACAGTAATAGATATAATAGAACTGGTAGGATTCTAAACAATAATATAAATAATAGAGCTGGTAGGATTCTAAACAATAATAGAACTGGTAGGATTCTAAACAATAATAGAGCTGGTAAGATTCTAAACAATAATATAAATAATAGAGCTGGTAGGATTCTAAACAGTAATAGAAATAATAGAGCTGGTAGGATTCTAAACAATAATATAAATAAAAGATCTGGTAGGATTCTAAACAGTAATAGAGATGGTAAGATTTCTAAATAATAATAGAACTGGTAGGATTCTAAACAGTAATAGAGCTGGTAGGATTCTAAACAATAATATAAATAATATAACTGGTAGGATTCTAAACAGTAATAGAAATAATAGAACAGGTAGGATTCTAAACAGTAATAGAAATAAGAGAACTGGTAGGATTCTAAACAGTAATATAACTGGTAGGATTCTAAACAGTAATATAAATAATAGAACTGGTAGGATTCTAAACAGTAATAGAAGTAATAGAACTGGTTGGATTCTAAACAGTAATAGATATATTAGAACTGGTAGGATTCTAAACAATAATAGAACTAGAGCTGGTAGGATTCTAAACAGTAATATAACTGGTAGGATTCTAAACAGTAATAGAACTGGTAGGATTCTAAACAATAATTAAAACTGGTAGGATTCTAAACAATAATTAAAACTGGTAGGATTCTAAACAGTAATTAAAACTGGTAGGATTCTAAACAATAATTAAAACTGGTAGGATTCTAAACAGTAATAGAGCTGGTAGGATTCTAAACAGTAATAGATATAATAGAACTGGTAGGATTCTAAACAATAATATAAATAATAGAGCTGGTAGGATTCTAAACAATAATAGAACTGGTAGGATTCTAAACAATAATATAGCTGGTAAGATTCTAAACAATAATATAAATAATAGAGCTGGTAGGATTCTAAACAGTAATATATATAATAGAACTGGTAGGTTTCTAAACAATAATATAAATAATAGAGCTGGTAGGATTCTAAACAATAATAGAACTGGTAGGATTCTAAACAATAATAGAGCTGGTAAGATTCTAAACAGTAATATAAATAATAGAGCTGGTAGGATTCTAAACAGTAATAGAAATAATAGAGCTGGTAGGATTCTAAACAATAATATAAATAATAGAGCTGGTAGGATTCTAAACAGTAATAGAAATAATAGAACTGGTAGGATTCTAAACATTAATAGAAATAATAGAACTGGTAGGATTCTAAACAGTAATAGAAATAATAGAAATGGTAGGATTCTAAACAGTAATATAAATAATAGAACTGGTAGGATTCTAAACAGTAATATAAATAATAGAAATGGTAGGATTCTAAACAGTAATAGAAATAATAGAACTGCTAGGATTCTAAACAGTAATATAAATAATAGAACTGGTAGGATTCTAAACAGTAATAGAAATAATAGAAATGGTAGGATTCTAAACAGTAATATAAATAATAGAACTGGTAGGATTCTAAACAGTAATAGAAATAATAGAACTGGTAGGATTCTAAACAGTAATATAAATAATAGAACTGGTAGGATTCTAAACAGTAATAGAAATAATAGAACTGGTAGGATTCTAAACAGTAATATACATAATAGAACTGGTAGGATTCTAAACAGTAATAGAAATAAGAGAACTGGTAGGATTCTAAACAGTAATATAACTGGTAGGATTCTAAACAGTAATATAAATAAATGAACTGGTAGGATTCTAAACAGTAATAGAAGTAATAGAACTGGTTGGATTCTAAACAGTAATAGATATATTAGAACTGGTAGGATTCTAAACAATAATAGAACTAGAGCTGGTAGGATTCTAAACAGTAATAGAACTGGTAGGATTCTAAACAATAATTAAAACTGGTAGGATTCTAAACAGTAATAGAGCTGGTAGGATTCTAAACAGTAATAGAACTGGTAGGATTCTAAACAATAATGGAGCTGGTAGGATTCTAAACAGTAATAGATATAATAGAACTGGTAGGATTCTAAACAATAATATAAATAATAGAGCTGGTAGGATTCTAAACAATAATAGAACTGGTAGGATTCTAAAAAATAATAGAGCTGGTAGGATTCTAAACAATAATATAAATAATAGAGCTGGTAGGATTCTAAACAATAATAGAACTGGTAGGATTCTAAACAATAATAGAGCTGGTAGGATTCTAAACAATAATATAAATAATAGAGCTGGTAGGATTCTAAACAGTAATAGAAATAATAGAACTGGTAGGATTCTAAACAATAATATAAATAATAGAGCTGGTAGGATTCTAAACAATAGTAGAAATAATAGAGCTGGTAGGATTCTAAACAGTAATAGAGCGGGTAGGATTCCAAACAATAATATAAATAATATAACTGGTAGGATTCTAAACAGTAATAGAAATAATAGAAATGGTAGGATTCTAAACAGTAATATAAATAATAGAATTGGTAGGATTCTAAACAGTAATAGAAATAATAGAACTGGTAGGATTCTAAACAATAATAGAAATAGAGCTGGTAGGATTCTAAACAATAGTATAAATAATAGAGCTGGTAGGATTCTAAACAATAATAGAACTGGTAGGATTCTAAACAGTAATATAAATAATAGAACTAGTAGGATTCTAAACAGTAATATAAATAATAGAAATGGTAGGATTCTAAACAGTAATAGAAATAATAGAAATGGTAGGATTCTAAACAGTAATATAAATAATAGAGCTGGTAGGATTCTAAACAATAATAGAACTGGTAGGATTCTAAACAGTAATATAAATAATAGAACTGGTAGGATTCTAAACAGTAATAGAAATAATAGAAATGGTAGGATTCTAAACAATAATATAACTGGCAGGATTCTAAACAATAATAGAGCTGGTAGGATGGTAAACAGTAATAGAGCGGGTAGGATTCTAAACAATAATATAAATAATATAACTGGTAGGATTCTACCACAGACTGAATGAGTAGACATATTTTCTCATGATCACGGCCATAGAAGGGCTCTAAATTGGGAGGTGTGATTGGAGGTGGGAAGTGCAGCATTAGAAGTCTCAATGGAAAATGGCTTTAGTTTTGGAGTAACACTGGGTTTATCCCAGAACAATCCAAAGGCTCTCTCATTGTAGCTGAGTCCAGAGAGATTTACAGGTCATGACATTTAACCTGTATAACAGCGTGAGAGCATTAGGAACACCATGTTTCTCCTCACGCTGAGTTCAACCATGTCACCATGAGTTTCTTTCTATTTTTAGCACCTTGCAATGTCACCCTTCTGTATTCTTTCAAGAATTCATTAAAATAAGTATATTATTTTTTGCATATCGGCCTCCTTGGGTTATTCCTTTTCATGGATTGAGTGCAAGCACCTTTGGAACTCACTGAGTTAACAGAAATATGAGTGGACAAGTACTGTGGCTACAGTGGGTACATGGTGTACTGGGTACACAGTGCAGTAATATACAGTAGCCTATGGAGACCAAGCTGTAACATTCCATTTCAAGTGCTCTTTTAGGGAAAAGCAGTGGAAGTTAGCGTAAACTAAGGTGTGATGGTGCAATGCATCTGACTGTTGTGCCTTCAATGTAGCAATGTTTTAATTGTATCTGTCACAGCTAAATTATTCAAAAACAACTATTCCTTCCTTTCCTTCCCAGGTTCCCCGGTCAGTGTTGGTGGTGATATGTCTGAGTATGCTGGAGTGGACCTCTCATCCAATGGTCTCACGGAACTGGACTTGGGGACAGATGAGGTGTTTATCATTTCATCTGTGCCCAGTCCGAGCAGCAGACTGCTGTTCTCGGCCCATACGGTAAGGAGCGAGGCGAGGCAGGTAACCCTGGCTAGGACCAATCGAGGTGCCCTCCTCTAGGGGTGACGCCCAGGCAGCAGCAGAGAACTTCCTCTAGGGTGGCATGACACCCAGGCAGTAGCAGAGAACCTCCTCTAGGGGTGACACGCAGGCAGTAGCAGAGAACCTCCTCTAGGGGTGACACGCAGGCAGTAGCAGAGAACCTCCTCTAGGGGTGACACGCAGGCAGTAGCAGAGAACCTCCTCTAGGGGTGACACGCAGGCAGTAGCAGAGAACCTCCTCTAGGGGTGACACGCAGGCAGTAGCAGAGAACCTCCTCTAGGGGTGGCACGTAGGCTGTAGCAGAGAACCTTCTCTAGGGGTGACACGCAGGCAGTAGCAGAGAACCTCGTAAGGGTGGCATGATACCCAGGCAGTAGCAGATAACCTCTTCTAGGAATGGCATGACACCCAGGCAGTATCAGAGAACCTCTTCTAGGGGTGGCATGACACCCAGGCAGTAGCAGAGAACCTCCTCTAGGGGTGGCATGACACCCAGGCAGTAGCAGAGAACCTCCTCTAGGGGTGGCATGACACCGAGGCAGTAGCAGAGAACCTCCTCTAGGGGTGGCATGACACCCAGGCAGTAGCAGAGAACCTCCTCTAGGGGTGACACGCAGGCAGTAGCAGAGAACCTCCTCTATGGGTGGCATGACACTCAGGCAGTATCAGAGAACCTCCTCTAGGGGTGGCATGACACCCAGGCAGTAGCAGATAACCTTTGCTAGGAGTGGCATGACACCCAGGCAGTAGCAGAGAACCTCCTCTAGGTGTGACATGACACCGAGGCAGTAGCAGAGAACCTCCTCTAAGGGTGACATGACACCCAGGCAGTAGCAGAGAACCTCCTCTAGGGGTGACATGACACCCAGGCAGTAGCAGAGAACCTCCTCTAGGGGTGACATGACACCCAGGCAGTAGCAGAGAACCTCCTCTAGGGGTGACATGACACCAAGGCAGTAGCAGAGAACCTCCTCTAGGGGTGACATGACACCCAGGCAGTAGCAGATAACCCAGTCGAGGTATCAAAGTATATAAACGCAACGACAGGAGATTAGGAGAGGGTATGACCCAGCATTTTTACTTATGCTCTATTGGAATAAGGCAGACCTGGCAGATATTAGAGATCTGGCGAGCTTTCCTGCAGCCTAGCCTAATGGATATATTATCTGGGGAGCCAGTTTCCCAGCTTCAAGTGTGTCTGTGTGTGGTGCATGGTCTGTGTTTGTAAATGTTCAGACTTTTAATGGGAAGATATAAAAACATCCTTTTCAAGTCATTACTTCAGAGTCATAAGTTATTGTTCTAATATCACTTAGTTTGTCAGGCAACAATCTTAGCTTGTGTGTGTGCAAAATGAGGGGGGGTCTCGTCTAGACTAAGCGAGCTGTTAGTGATTCTTAGTAAGGTTTATTTCTCTTTCTGAAAGGAGCAACCCCTTAAACCTCTACCCCCCAACCTTACCCTCCCCTAATTTACTAGCTGACTGAGGGGGGATACGTGACTGATGGGCCCTTCACCTCTGACCTGCCATTTATATCAATGAGACACCTACCGTAAAGACCCCCCGAGGCGGTTTTGCGAACACAGATTAAGCCTAGCCCTGGACATGGAGATTCTCCATTGAGCTTACTTTTGAGTCCAGGACGGCAGGTAACCTAGTGGTTAGAGTGTTGGGCCAGTAACCAAAAGGTTGCTGGATTGAATCCCTGAGCTGACAAGGTAAAAATCTGTCCTTCTGCCCCTGAACAAGACAGTTAACCCATTGTTCCCCGGTAGGTCGTCATTGTAAATACATTTGTTCTTAACTGACTTGCCTAGTTAAGTGAAGGTATAAAAAAAATCTGTGTTTGGAAAACTGGCCTTCAGAGTAGGAGAGCAGTTCTTGGATCAGGTCCCCCCCCGTCCATATAATTTGATTAATTATGATCTTAAAGGCAACACTGATCCTATATCAGCACTCCTTCTCTGAGAATCTTTGTGAGTATTGTTCTTGGAATCATAGAGGTAGGAATTACTGACTGCACCCACTACCAGGCAGCACTTTGTTGTTGTTTTGGATTACATGCCTGATTCAATGGTTTGCTTGTTGCCCTTTTTAGGTCAACTGTGATTTGAGGTGCAGGTCAGTGCTTGAATATAATGCAACCTCTGATACTATGCAGCTATTTTTATCCAGCTATCTTGTGAGTCTCTCTCTTCCTAGCCAATGTCTCATATACGCTCCGATGCCACTGGTGGTGAAAATTCCATTGACTGAGTGCTCAAGTCAATCAAATATGCATTGTATTCACACAGTGGCTCATTTTCCAATGGTCAAATAAAATGATAAAATAATCACATGTAGGTGCTTCCAGTTTTCAGAAAAATACGTTTTCTGCCATGGCAGCAGTTTGTAAAAAAATGCACTGTGTAAACATTACTACAGCGGGTTCACTGGGTTTAAGCGTTTAACCTCTTTCAGATACTTTTCCATTGAAGAACTCTGTTTGTTTACTACTCCCCATGAACACAGACACTGCATGGTGGGTTTGATTGAATTATATTTGACTAGTTTTTTTGTGTCTCCCTCCTATCAGCAGCGGGAGAGGTTTTTGAGGCACAGTGACACCGGCCCTGGCCCTGTAAGTGACTGGCCCTCTCCAGACCCGGCTGCCTCACCCACAGAGACCCGTGCTGCCCAGGATGGCAGTGCCAGCTGTGCCCGACCCCGGCCGCGGGCCTGGAGCGTCCGCACCTTCCAGGACTTCCTCCCTCCACTGCCCCAGTTACACAAGAAGTGGTGCAGTTGGAACTCCACCAGTCCCTTCACTAAGCTGGTGGACAGCGTTAGTAGCTTGGTCATTCAGCAGTGCTGTTGAATAATAGTCACACCATCATAAACTGTATATCTTTACATTTTTGTTATTTAGCAGACGCTTTTACCCAGAGTGAATTACAGTCATGTAATGTATGTTTCTGTGGATTTTTAAAATCATTTTTCAAGACTCAGCTCAGATAAAAAAACAATGAGTGTCATGTTGCACTGCAGAGAGATATGTGCTGACTAGATGTTGTTCCCCCCCCAGGCCCCGTCAGGCTTTGTGTCAGAATGCCGTGGGGATGACAGCAGGAAAGTGTTCTCCGACCCCCAGTTGGAGGCCCAGGATGACAGTAACGCCTCCGACTCCTCCATGAGTAACGTCTCGTATCCCCTCACCCTGCCAGCCCAGAGGCAGCGCCGCCTAAACTCCACTAGCAACATGCGGCGCTCCCGCTTCACCGGGCCCTGCTTCGGCCTGCTCTCTGGGTCCAGTCCCTCAGACAGCACCAAGGCCCCCGGGGGCCCCCTCCTCCAGGCCTCCCCATCCCAACCCAGTAACAGTACCTCTGGGCAGGGGCAGCCGGAAGAGGTGCAGGGTGGGAAGCGCCGTGATTTCCCAACAGAGAGCGACCACGTCAGTGTCCCGGTGTTTGCCATCTGTGAAGAGGAGGACCGGCAGCCCTTGATCCTGGCTGAGCACTTGGGGTATTCCTCCATGCTGAACGGACTGAGTCGGGGGGTGTACGAGGCAAAGGGCCCCGCCGGCGCAAGCCTCAACCCTGGCCCCCAGAGCGCAGCCAATGGCCCCCTCCTCCAGAGGGGAAGGTCAGAGTGGAGGCCATGGGGGAGTCAGGCCTCAGGAGGGGCCAGTCCTTACCCTCTCCCTCACCCCTCTGACTCACACACAGCCACCAATACTAACGAGTTAAAGTCCGCCTTCGTGCACAGCACAGCCAATCAGATCCAGATGCCTTCCCTCAGCCAATCAACAGTGCCATGCAGTGTGACGGGCAATGTGATGTGACCAGTGACAGTCCAGCATCCAGGCCATGTGACAGGAGAGCAGACAGACAAAGTATGCACTCAGCAAAGCAATAATAAACTATTTTTAGTGCCACCTTTGTAAAATGCAAAAACTATCTTTTTTGATTACTGAAATCAACTTTTATATAGCATTTCTACATTCTTGAAGTCAATTGCTTTATGGTGACAAACTGGATGTTTTCATACTAGTACACACTATATATTTTTTTATCAAGTTAAAGCCCCAATGTGGACTTTAAAAAAATCTCAATATCAAATACTTTCTGGGTAACATTTAAGTACCTTACTGTTATAGTTGTCCAATAAAATGTTAAAACATATACTAAAATAGCTTTTTTATCCACATAATTTTCCATCCTCATGATGCCATCTATTTTGTGAAGTGCACCAGTCCCTCCTGCAGCAAAGCACCGCCACAACATGATGCTGCCACCCCTGTCCTTCACGGTTGGGATGGTGTTCTTCGGCTTGCAAGCCTCCCCCTTTTTCCTCCAAAAATAAAGATGGTCTATATGGCCAAACAGTTCTATTTTTGTTTCATCAGAGCAGAGGACATTTCTCCAAAAAGTACGATCTTAGTCCCCATGTGCAGTTCCAAACCGTAGTCTGGCTTTTTATCGCGGTTTTGGAGCAGTCGCTTCTTCCTTGCTGAGCAGCCTTTCAGGTTATGTCGATATAGGACTCGTTTTACTGTGGATATAGATACTTTTGTACCTGTTTCCTCCAGCATCTTCACAAGGTCCTTTGCGGTTGTTCTGCGGTTGATTTGCACTTTTCTCACCAAAGTGATGAACCAGACTTGGAGGTCTACAATTTGTTTTCTGAGGTCTTGGCTGATTTATTTTGATTTTCCCATGATGTCAAGCAAAGAGGCACTGAGTTTGAAGGTATGCCTTGAAATACATCCACAGGTACACCTCCAATTGACTCAAATTATGTCAATTAGCCTATCAGAAGTTTCTAAAGCCATGACGACATTTTCTGGAATTTTCCAAGCTGTTTAAAGGCACAGTCAACTTAGTGTATGTGAACTTCTGACCCACTGGAATTGTGATACAGTGAATAAGTGAAATAATCGGTCTGTAAACAATCGTTGGAAAAACTACTTGTGTCATGCACAGAGTAGATGTCCTAACCAACTTGCCAAAGTATAGTTTGTTAACAAGAAGTTTGTGGAGTGGTTGAAAAACGAGTTTTAATGACTCCAACCTAAGTGTATGTAAACTTCCGACTTCAACTGTATATTAAAACGAGATGTCTGTTCACCTAACAGGGTTGACCTTAAAATGAGGGACAGGTTTATTTATTTTTTCTTTAAATTAATCACAAATCACATGAAATAAATAATAATTTTCAGAAATTACTTTGTCAAAGCAACAAAATAACTAGGTCTTTACAATGATGGAGAACCCTTTGAGAAAGTTTGAGGTTAAGTGGGTTAAAATCTCCCTGAAAGTCACAGAGGGCTCACAGAGGGCGCACGGAGGGACTGTAGCAAGTCTTTATTAGTATAAAAATTATGATTTATTGAATTCTCCATGTGGTCAATATTAAAGGGCACTTCACTGAATATAAACAGGCTTTTAACATTCTATTCAATATTTTGTGCACAATTTCTACTTAAAATATCAAAGGGATGCAAGAGGCACTCATTTTGTGGAATGAAAATTAGCTGTTATTGGCAAAGCGTTTTGGAACTCTTTGTTTTTGGTCTATTTACTTATACCGCCTGTTGATGTCACCAGGCAAGCCAAAATACCACCCATGCAAACCTGCTGATTTAGAAGGTCCTGTATAAATTGTATTTTCAATTAGCAACTATCAGGAAATAATGCTGATAAAAATGTTTACGCTTTTACAGTGTTCGTGCTAGATTCAATCAGATTGACATTCGTATTGCATTATTTTGGCGGAATCTTAGGTGGAACTGCGAGCTGTCAAATCAAGCGACTCTTTGCGTTACCTTTTCGCAGACATTGGATGCAACGGAACCACACCCGACTATAATCCGACAAATCCCATGCAGCCACGTTACAAGTTCTGGCAGCCACGTTACAAGTTCATGCAGCCACGTTACAAGTTCAAACACTCGAATTAGGCTGCTAGGCATAAATCCCCCCCATCCAAATACACATGAAACCATGCATTAGCCTCACTTCAATGGTTTGACATTTGAGAGTCATTATTTCCACCATGGATAGAGCCGACACTTTCTATCGCCGTAGGGAGTGGTTTGTGACACATAAGAGCAGCTGCTCACTAATGTCAGCTAATACCGCAGTTACACATCCAACACCGCCAAAACATCTGCTATGCGGATGTCGGCCAACGCTGAAATCTGCATAGATTGAATCCAGGCCTTAGTTTTATCAGCTGTTGTACAATATGATACAAAACACAGGAAAAACAGAATGTTGACTGCAATGGGCCTTTAAAACATCATCAATATTTGCTGTTTACCACACAAAGGCATTTTCAGCTTCTGTATAATAGTTAAAAAAACGTTAGATAATATTGAATATGGATGGAAACATTGTTTTTATTTTCAAAGACCAGTTTATTTCCCAACTCCTCTGAGCACTTTTCTACCAGTTAAAGGCCCAGCCTTTAACTGGTTTGTTTTGTATCATATTGTACAACAGTTGATGAAACTTACACGGATTTATTTTTTAAATCACATTTTTACAGAGTTATTCCTAATTTTATTTAACTAGGCAAGTCAGTTAAGAACAAAACAATCTTATTTACAATGATGGCCTACCCCGGCCAAACCCTAACAACACTGGGCCCATTGTGCGCCGCCCTATGGGACTCCCAATCACGGCCGTTTGTGATACAGCCTGGAATCAAACCAGGGTCTGTAGTGATGCCTCTAGCACTGAGATGCAGTGCCTTAGACTGCTGTGCCACTCGGGAGCTAATAGCTGCTTGTTGAAAATACAATCTAGACAGGACTTTCTAATCAGCAGGTTTGCATGGGCGGGAGTTTCGGCTTTCCATTGTGACATCCCCATGTGGTACATTGGTTAAAAGACCAATAACGAAGTTCCAAACCTCTCTGCCAATAACAGCTAGTTTTCAGTTTCCCCCTCCCCACGCAAACTACTCCCATACAGTCCTAGCTAAAATCTTGCTTGAGAATACATTTTTTGCTAAAAAGCTCTTTGTTTTTGCCCATTTCAATGGAATCTATTACAGAAAGTTACTTAATTGTTACCCAGAAATGATTTGATTTGAGATAAAAACAGCTGCATTGGGAATTTAATCCATTTGATTATTTTTTTATCAAATTATAAAAATCTTAAACATAAGCACTTCCAACGCAATAGCGCCCTCATGCTTGTGTGTACTTTTACCTTTTGTCCAACAACCTTGGCCTTGGAGCAGTGGATGATAGTAGTTCCACAGAGCTCCATGTAGATGGTTTATGCTTACACTACGACTCTGTGCCCTCCAGTGTTAAACTGATGTAGCTCACATGCAGTATATTAACGTCAACGCTGCAACAATGTATCCAAATGTATTCCTAAGGCTGATATTGAATTCTAAAAGGGAATTGATCATTGTAAAAAGAAAAATGACAAATGCAGTAACTAACCTTTCAATAGAAGTAAGCATATATGACTAGCTATAGAAAAACATAGCAATTGCAACAGAAAATAAATAGGGTTGGTTGGAATTTGTGCAAAGAACTTTTAATAAAGGTTTACATAAATTGCTGCTTCAGTTTTGATAATTTGATGTCCATTGAAAGTGGTCAGTAGCAAGTCATGCATCTTAAACACAATGAGGAAACACATTTAGCAATACGTTATTAGTGCACTAAAACAGACATGTTAAAGCCATATACATAAGACGTATTTTAGCATTGCTAATACAGGGGGCACAAAAAGCTCACAAAGGCATTCAACTAGGAATCACAACTCCAGTCCTTAAGAATCACAGTCCCATTAGTTTTCATTTATACCTGGCTATATATTGATAAATCAATAGCACTTTATTAAGTTGATTAACTAATTGATCAGAGTGCAGTGCATACACCTGGTTGAACTCCCAGCTTTAAATTGGTCGCCGATTGACAAAGGCAAGAATAAAAACCAGCAGCCGCTTTCAACGGAGGACCAGTTGTGTTCCCCTGCATTAAAACGTAACAGCGCTACTCTAAATGCCGTCCAGTCAGTTCCCCACTTATTAGGATCCACAAAACATAAAAGTACAGACCGGATTGTTCAGAACGTCTCGGGAGCTCTGATGAGGTAGAATTCAACTTGCCCCGGCCAGGCCTTTATACTGACTGGTCATACTATTAGTACAGAGCATCTTGGTCCAGACTATCTCACAAAGTAAATATTTTCCCTAGAATACAGTGTTTCCCTCTAAGAATGCAAAGCACCCTCCAAAGCCTCCTTAACACCCATTCCTGATAGGTGGCTTGCACTGTTGTTGGCTTAGGGTGCCCAGATCCTCCTGTTATAATTAAGGTTCAGTGCTGCTGTAGGGAGGGATCGGCTGGCTGGGGGGTGTTGTGCTGAGCTATTGCCTGAGCCTCTGAGGAATGCCACAGTGTGAACCCACAACAGGGAAACCGCGACTTAGGGCTCTATTCAATCCGTAGCGCTGAAGATCCGCTTTATAGCGCAATTGACAATTAAAGGCAATGTTCTCACGGTCGCGGAGACTACATTCACTGTAAACGCTGCCTATGTCAGCTCAATCGGAAGTGATCTTTACGCAGATCTACCACGATACGGGTTGAATCCAGCCCATAAGATCACAAATAAAGACACGCGCTCTGGCAGAAAGCGTGTCCATATTTGCCCCCTTTATACCAGCCCAGAAGAGTCGGTCTGAGTGTGTGAATATTGCCACTAAACAGTCCCAATGAGGGTATATTGTTACATAGGTGGAGTTTCAGCTCCAATCCTGAGTTCCACACACATTGATTGCACAAGGATATTTCTCAATGGATGTTTTAATATCCATTGAAGTTACAGGACAGAGTTGTAACCTGCACCGTTTCTGCAGTGCTTATTACAGTTCAGTTTGGTGCCAGGATTCAAACAAACGCAGATAAAGTACCAGTGTGCTCCGATGGACTTTTAAAGGTAATTTCTGCTTGAGCCGACATCTGTGGCCTTTACAGATAACGTGATTTCCATGAACGTTTGTGAAGTTGCCTTCAAAGGTCTATCGCTGTGAACAGGTCGTTAATCTGTGTTTGTTAGAATCCCAACCTAATTGTAATCTTGGTTAAGTCTTCAAATTAGTGATTCATACATTCAATGTGTGCGAGCTGAATTATAAAAGTAAATAACCTCAAAGCTAGACTTGCTTGTAAACACTAACAGTTTGAGCAAACTACCTTTTCCTCTTAAATCATTGTCAATTTAATGTCACAATTTACAAAATCAAAGACTGATGATTTAAAATTAAACTATAAATTTAAAATGACAAAACGTTTTTTCTGTACTCTACCTCACTACTAACAACTTAGTTATCTTTTTCCTACTTTTCAATATATAAGGCCTCATGAAGAACATTAGTATATCAGGCCATTCTTTCCAGACTAAAGGTCTGCAGACATTGGGCCGTTTTGACTTCCATAATGATTTGTCAGTAATTTACAGAGAATGTGACCGATGTCTCAAAACAGTAAGAGACAAGTGTCTACTGTTGTGGTTCTACACAACATTATGGACATTTGGTTGTTGATAGTAGTCTTCTAATAAGACAAAACGCGGAAGTAAGACACCGCCAGTTGTCTCGGGTTGATCTATAAAAGTGACACACCTGTATCTCTGTGAGTACTGTGTAACTGCAACACTGAATTAGACAGGCAGGATTTCTCACAACTAAGCTGCATTTACACAGGCAGTCCAATTCAGATATTTTACCCAATTATCGGCAAAAAGGGATGATCTGATTAGTCAAAAAGACAAATGATTGAAAAAAGATCAGAATTGGGCTGCATGTGTGAATGCAACCTAATTGTCTCATAATATAATCCTGGAGTTTTTAGATCACCCCAGCAGTTCTTATACAGCAAGAATACAGTAACATGTCTGGCAGCGTGAGACTTTTACACCTCTAGTCCTTTTCTAAGAGCAATAGAGCCCACTTTCAGTCTCCATTGTTAGAAATGACAAAATGTTGTTTTCTTCAATTCTAACTTGGCACGGGTACTTTCACTGCCAGATAAAAATGCCTGACCAAACAGCAATGTGTTATTTCCTCAGTTATTATGGGAAATTGCACCAATTAAGGTTTAACTGATGAGGTTTGACCATACCATGGTATTTGTTCATTTGTGTCTCCAAAACAATACAAACATAGCACAATAGAGTTAAATACCCCTCTGATAAACAAAACTATTATAAGATCTATCCAACATGCTCCAAGGTAACACTTCCTATATATTGAAAAACATGTCCTTAATTTAACAGAATGGCAATCCTTACAATGTTTTTTTTGTTTTTTTAACGTAACCTTTATTTAAATAGGCAAGTCAGTTAAGAAAAAAATCTTATTTACAATGACAGCCTACTGGGGAACAGTGGGTTAACTGCCTTGTTCAAGGGCAGAAGGACAGATTTTTACCTTGTCAGCTCGGGGATTCAATCCAGCAACCTTTCGGTTACTGGCCCAACGCTCTAACCACTAGGCTACCTGGTTCTATCATACTAATAAGTATACGGGTATGATAGAACCCGTATGATCAAGTTGCTTGCTTAATTCATATATTTAGCCAACACCACTAACTTAATATAATGTAACAAGGAGGAACAATTTCACCCCTAAACTCTAGCAAACCATTGTGCATTCTAACAAAAAAACTGCATTGGCTGTTAGTACTAGTCTAGGTCTGAGAAAGCCTCTCTAATGCACCATTTTAAAATCAGCTTTATGTTGATTACCCTGAGCAAAGCATATAACTGAATACCCCTGCCTTTCCCAGCCTCAGATAAAACTACATTTCCACATATAACCCTTATCCCTGCCGGAAGAACTGAAATCCTATACAACTAACTTTCCCAAAGATTCTAGTTGAACCATGTTATTCTCAGCTTTGACAGGGCTTTTTTCCCTTGTTGGGAAATCCACATCAAACTAGCAGAAATCCCCCTTTTCCCAAAACTAAGTACAACTCCCTTTCCCATTACACTTGTCTTTTCAGTTAGCAGTCTTATTAATATGCAGAAGCAGCAACAGTCTGAATTCAAAATGGTGCCACTGAATCTGTCATCCATATATATGAACCACAAGAAACCTCAAAGTCTGTATATGGATAAGTCTTTTGATAACATAGCTGTGCTTCAACCTAGTTTGTTTGGGGGAAGTTTCTATAACCAACATATGAATACTACTAGATGTTTAGAACACCACAGTAAGCAGTTGAGTAGGAAGCTCTAGATTCTAATTCAAATACATAATTCTCCAAGATATCTAAAGTACTAGACCACAAGTTAAGAGAAAGGAAAACAGTTAACTACTCAGTTAATTACTCAGAAACACAGAAATAGGAAAAGTATCAACATCTTACTAATATCAATATGATCCTTAAACTGTCACAAAAGATGGCATTGCATCCTGTGTGGCACATGTATGGCCAAAGTCCATTTTGATTGCCAACGGTCTTCAGTAGATTTTTTAAAATATATCCCTCACCCAAAAGGACATGATACTGGAATGAAGGGCGATGATGATCATATTCCACATAAGATATAAGTCTGTCATCATCATATAGGGGAATCCGCTCTTACTGTGTGGAGTGCATAGCATTATCCCACTCACCCCTACTATACCTATAACACTAGGCTGGCTAATCATGACCTAGCAAAAAGAGTGTGATTGTAATTTCAGCATATCATCAAATACATAAGCCTATAAAGCCTGTGAGAGAACTACAAGTTATATTACCTAAGAGATACCTTTCCTCACGGCAAGGTGCTGCTTAATAAGGGAGTAAAATGATCACTGTACATATGAGAGTAATACAGGAGATCCTTGGAAGTCTGTGTACGCGCCAGTGTTCGCAGGAGAGCCTTGCATAGCAGGAGAGCCTTGCATAGCAGGTCACCTACGAGGCTCTTCAGCTCTTGAAACGGGTCTGCTCACATATGTGGTTGAATTTCCTGCAACAAAGTAAAAGGGAAACAATACAAAACATGTCCCATCTTGTATCAGAAGCAGAGCTGCTGTATGAGGAGCTGTGAAGTGTGAAGGAGTGATTGTACCTTTCCTCTAACACCAGGTGTGATTGGCCAAGCTTATACAATAACGCCCTCTGTTGGTAAAATGCATGTACAGCCACGCAATAGAACGCATATCTATCACAGGAGGCTACAGAGGGGAGGACGGCTCATAATAATGGCTGGAATGGAGAGAATGGAATGGCATCAAACACATGGAAACCACATGTTTGATACCATTCCATTTATTCTGTTCCAGCCATTACTATGAGCCCGTCCTCCGCAATTAAGGTGTCACCAGCCTCCTGTGATATCTATCCATACAAAATCTTAAAAACTAGGACTATGGAGACCTATTCAGAAAATGGAATAAAGACCACATCTTATAACTTACGTGGCATGGTGTGCCTTGACTTGAGTACGGCAGTTGCGTCCCCAATAACAGTCTGGCCGAGACGTCACAACAGCTGTGGAAATGAATATCAAACAAATAAAAGCTTAATTCATATTTAACACATGCTAGTTAACTGTATTGTTGTATTGTGATTTCTTCCAAATGAATTGCCTCCGAGGACATTCAAGTTTTCTGAATGGGAATTGTCATCTCCCAGTATCCAGCATTTAGAGCAGGGGTTCCCAAACTCATTTTCTCACGACCTCAACCATGTGAGAAAAAAAAACTGTCTCCTAATTAACAGCTAATGTTTACTTTATTTGGGCCTATGGCAGAAAATAGAAAAACATTCTAACAGTATTTCTGATTGTCTTAACTCACCATCACATACTTTTAATGTGGAGCTATGACAGGCAATTGCAAATTAGTCAGACATAATGTGTCTTATCTCACCACCACTAATGAGATGGGTGTGCTTGAAGCATGTCGCGTCTGAGGTTCTCAAAGTCAAGGGGCGTGGTCGACGCATCTTATCATCCAACATGGATCGATATTTGGTTTTAATGCAGACGAGAGCACTGAATCCAGTTTCACATTGATATGACCTGGCGAAGGGTACCATGAGTTTTATGGTTGCTTTCAAGACACCTGGGAACTATGAGGTCAAATCATGACGTCAGTGATCTTCAGATCGGAAAGTCGGGACTCTAGAAAAAGGCCATATCAAAAATATATTTTTTCAGAGTTCCCAGTTGTCTTGAACGCAGGGAAGTCGGAGATGTACAAGTTCCCAGTTGTTTTGAACGCAACATCACTGCTCAGAGGGAGATGGCATGTTATTTCCTTTGGGTCAGGAACCAAAACTCCTCCGTAGTGACCCGTGAATGCATTCGGTCAAGACAGCTCGATCAGCTGTTCGAGTTCACTTACCGGCATGTCAACTGAGCCAGAATCACAGTCAAACGGATTGGGAAGTAGGTCCCTAAGTGCTCTTCCAAGAGGTGGTGAGCAGTCATCACTCGTGTGGAACACTTTGTGACCACGTTTACTAACAGTATTCTGGATATTAGCTCATATCCCGCTTAAGGTCTTATTCTGGATAAGTTGTTTACATGCACCTTCGATAACCCGCTCATGAGTATCCCTGTGACCATGAATAAACAAAATATTCCTAATTGAAATATATGGGTTAAAAATGGAATAGTAACTGAAATACGGACTTTGACTGTAGGGCCTATAACCGCTCACATGTAGCGTAATATAATATTAATTCCTGGAGAATTGTGCATTTCTTGCAGTGAAATTATACAACAAATGTTAGCTTTGTCTTGGGAACAGGAGTGGAGAAATATTTCTGTTTCAGCATCTCTCGAGAAAATGCGAATGTGCCATCTTTGACACTTAGGCAAGCAGACAGTATTTCAACCACATAAAATATTCACCCAAGACAAATTGAAGTCTTATCTGAAAAGTGTTTAAATCGTTTTCTCAGCTTTTCATTTCCTTAAAACCGGTCAAACGGATGACATTTGGACATTTTGGATAGGCCAAATCTTTCCACTGTTTGAGTTATTGCGTTTTCTACCCGGTTCCTAAACGAAACAGACAACTTTACCTGTGTTAACTAGATTACTAATGTATTCATTCTATCGATGCAAGACATTCTGGTGAGCACTACTTTATTTAGTCTTCTGGTGCAATATGGTGACAGAAGAGAAGCTGCATGTATCTAACTATAGTTGACAAACAAATGGCCTACCAAATGTTGGAAACAATAACAATGGACTACCAAATGTCGGAAATAAGCAGAAACTTAGTAAATTATAGTGAATAAATTATAGTAGGCAAAATTATTATGGAATTATTATGGTGGATCAAACTGCGCAGGTAGCCTACTTTTTGAAGGGATTCGTTTGAAAATCAGATGAAAACATCCCACAACACCCATGACATGCGAAACTGAGCCTGCGCAGACCGCAAAAACAACAGTCAACGGGATAAAATGCTACAGCATCCCTTTCTTAAATCAGCATATCCCAGGCATTTTACCCGGGTTTCTAATAACCGGAATACAAGCTTTTTCGTTGTTTATGTTTGTGTGTCAACTCAAAATCAGAATACTTCAGTATCCTGAATAATAATGGGATATTGGTGTACATGTAAACGTGGTCACTGATGCCATTTTCTGTTAGAAACATGCACAGCTGATGGAAGGGAGCATGTTTCGCTTTAGAAAGACTCCAATAAAACATTTGTCACTCATCTGTAGAATGTTTTTGTATTTCCCCAGCATTCTTGAATTAAGTTCGTTCAGTTTCCCAAATATGTCTGTTACATAGGCAACGAGACATTTTATTTTCATTACACAAAAAGTCAACCAAGTCTTATTATATATATATATATATATTTTTTTACATCCATTGTGAATGTCAACCGTTCCTCTCTCAATGCAAACAATCTTTCCAACACTCCCCCTCGATAACCACCAAGCCTCGCTGTGAATTATAACATTGTCATGCTCTGATCCCATATCTCCATATTGTTTCGCAAACAGGCACGCGCGCAGTGTGTGGTTTGATGTGGTTTACAAAGTTACCTATTGCAGTATATCTCCGAGATCTGTGCTCAGCTCTTTTGCCGCCAGTTTCTCTCGGTGTATCATACAATGCGTCCATAAGGCAGAGGGAGACATACTCATAACTAGAGTGGAGAGGCCTGCCTGCCGTCCCGCCATAGCTGGAGTGTGCAAAAGCCCATCCTTCGATTGTTTTTCGGCAATATAGCCATGAAGCACACTGAACATCCCATGTGCCGTTTCATGCTCGGGAATCGTGAGACAGAACAATCTGTCCTCGTGAATAGTATCCCCTGACATGTATAGCAAACAAAAGTCAATGCATAGGCATCTCGGCCCTCACACATAACGTCCATTTGGAGATCATAAGCTGGGGAGTTTGAGTCGTTCAGTTTCCTCTTGATTGCTAGCAAGAGCATACATTCTTAGTTTAACAGTTATCTATCAAAAAGGTATTGATGTGAGTTTATGTGCCTCTGCCCTCCCCCACTGTTTTCACCATATCAATTGCGGTCGGTAATATCACAGTCTCTGCAATAGTGTGTGGTTTATTAGCATAGCGGGCCTAGCCATTCACCGTGCGGCCTTTTCCCATGATCTAAAGGAGCTCTGGTTTAATCTAAATATTTTAGATTTGAATCATTTTCCTTTTTATTTTTAAAAGGTTAACCACATTACAATGATTGAGATATAATATTGTCTAATTAATTCAGTGCATTTGTGTCACGCCCTGACCTTAGAGCTTTTTATGTCTCTATTTTGGTTTGGTCAGGGTGTGATTTGGGTGGGCATTCTATGTTCATTTTCTATGTTTTGTATTTCTGTGTGTTTGGCTGGGTGTGGATCTCAATCAGAGGCAGCTGTCTATCGTTGTCTCTGATTGAGAACCATACTTAGGTAGCCTTTTCCCACCTGTATTTGTGGGTAGTTGTCCATGTATAGTTGCCTGTGAGCACTACGTTGGCTTCATGTTTTGATGTTTATTGTTTTGTTGGCGACATCTTAAAATAAAGAAGTATGTACGCTCACCACGCTGCGCTTTGGTCCGCTGTTTCCACCTTAGATGATCGTGACAATTTGAAAAGTATTCAGATCAATTGACTTTCCACATTGTTATCTTACAGCCTTATTCTAAAATTTATTAAATTGTTGTTTCCCCCTCATTAACCTACAGACAATAAATCATTTAAAAATAAGCCTGTAACAAAATGTGGAAAAAGACAAGGTGTCTGAGTACTTTTCGAACGCACTGTATACACACACACGGTCAAAGGTTTTATAACACCTACTCATTCAAGGGTTTTTCTTTATTTTTTACTATTTTCTACATTGTAAAATAGTGAAGAAATCAAAACTATGAAATAATAATATGGAATCATGTAGTAACCAAAAAATAATTTTTCAAATAACCACCCTTTGCCTTGACAGCTTTGCACACTCTCAACCAGCTTCACCTGGAATACTTTTCCAACAGTCTTAAAGGAGTTCCCACATATGCTGAGCACTTGTTGGCTGCTTTTCCTTCACTCTGCGGTCCGACTCTTCCAAACCCATCTCAATTTGGTTGAGGTCGGGGGATTGTGGAGGCCAGGTCATCTGATGCCGCACTCCATCACTCTCCTTGGTTAAATAGCCCTTACACAGCCCGGAGGTGTGTTCGGTCATTGTCCTGTTAAAAAACATGATAGTCCCACTAAGCCCAAACCAGATGGGATGGCGTATCACTGCAAAATGCTGTGGTAGACATGCTGGTTAAGTGTGCCTTGAATTCTAAATCAATCACAGACAGTCACCAGCAAAGCACCCCCACATCATAACACCTCCTCCTCCATGCCTTACGTTGGGAAATACACATGCAAACATCATCCGTTCACCCATACCGGGTCTCACAAAGACACGGCGGTTGGAAACAGAAATCTCAAATTTGGACTCCAGGACACATTTCCACCGGTCTAATGTCCATTGCTTGTGTTTCTTGCCCCATGCAAGTCTCTTCTTTTTCCTCCCCAATTTCATAGTTACAGTCTTGTCTCATCGCTGCAACTCCCATACGGACTCGGGAGAGGCGAAAGTCGAGAGCAGTGCGTCCCCCGAAACACAACCTAACCGAGCCGCACTGCTTCTTGACACAATGCCCACTTAACCCGAAATCCAGCCGCACCAATGTGTCGGAGGAAACACCGTGCTCCTGGCGACCATGTCAGCGTGCACTGCACCCGGCCCGCCACAGGAGTCACTAGTGTGCGATGGGACAAGGACATCCCTGCCGGGAAACCCTCCTCTAACACGACAATACTGGGCCAATTTTGCGCCGCCCCATGGGTCTCCCGGTCGCGGCCAGCTGCGACAGAGACTGGACTCGAACCCAGAATCTCTAGTGGCACTGCATTGCAGTGCCTTTGACCACTGCGCCACTCGGGAGGCCCAAGTCTCTTCTTCTTATTGGTGTTCTTTAGTAGTGGTTTCTTTGCAGAAATTCGACCATGTAGGCCTGATTCACACAGTCTCCTATGAACAGTTGATGTTGAGATGTGTCTGTTACATGAACTCTTAAGCATTTGTTTGGGCTGCAATTTCTGAGGCTGGTAACTCTAATGAACTTATCCTCTGCAGCAGAGGTAATTCTGGGTCTTCCTTTTCTGTGACGGTCCTCATGAGAGCCAGTTTCATCATAGCGCTTGATGGTGTTTGCGATTGCACTTGAAGAATAGTTCTTGAAATTCTCAGAATTGACTGACCTTCATGTCTTAAAGTAATGATGGACTCCCATTTCTCTTTGCTAATTTGAGCTGTTCTTGCCATAATATGGACTTGGTCTTTTACCAAATAGGGCTATCTTCTGTATACCACCCATACCTTGTCACAACACAACTGATTGGCCTAAACTCATTAAGAAAGAAAGAAATTCCACAAATTAACTTAACAAGGCACACCTGTTAATTTAAATGGATTCCAGGTGACTACCTCATGAAGCTGGTTGAGAGAATGCCAAGAGTGTGCAAATCTGTCATCAAGGCAAAGGGTGACTGTTTGAAGAATCTCAAATATAATTTTGATTTGTTTAACACTTTTTTGGTTACTACATGATTCCATGTGTAATTTCATAGTTTTGATGTCTTCACTATTATTCTATAATGTAGAAAATAGTGAAAATAAAAACCCTTGAATGAGTAGGTGTTCTAAAACCTTTGACCAGTAGTGTATACATTTAAAAATCCTCCGTATTTTGGAAATTCTCCCATGACCCCATTTTAATATCAGGCAATCCCATTTGCATATCAGGCGACCCCACATGGGGTTGCGACCCCTAGTTTGGGAACCGCTGAGTTAGAGGCTGCTTTCGCTCACCAGGAAGCGCCGAGGCAGGGATGTTCTGTCTGTATTTGTAGGCCAGCTCCCCGAAGGCTCGCAGGCCACAGCAGAAACAGAGTATGGCGTTACTGTTGATGCGATAATCTGAGATATAAAACATGGAGAGAGAGAGGGAGAGATAGAGTTACTAGTGTGTCCCAAAGTGAGTTGGAAGGATGCTCTGCACTGTCAGTAAGACTGAGAACCATGTTCAAGATGGGAAGCTTAAAGGTGGAATTGCAGCTCATCGTTTTTGCAGTCACGAGATATGGAAATAAAAGACCTGGAAATGGTGTCTCAGGAAGCACATTTATATGATGTAGGAATTTTCGGAGATGTGCAATGCAAATGCAAAAATGACAACCTGGAACGCTTCAAATCTCAAGTTTTATGTGAGGTGAAAAGGATAGTGTCAGACTGACCAGACAGATAGAAGGTTCCCTGTTGCAGGCCCTGAAGACCCTCCTGTAGCATGTCCCTCCACGACATCCCTCTGGCTGACAAGTAACTCTATAAGGCGGAAGGATGACAGGTTATACATTAGACGTTAGTGATCGCTGTAGTAGAGAAGTTATAAACAAATGCAAAGGAAATAGATTCACTTAACCTGGGTTATGTAACCAGGCACCAGTTTCCCAATTCCCAGACACAGATTAAGACTATTCATGGACTAAAAAGCTTGGTCAATGGAGAATCGTCATTGAAATAGCTTTTAAGTCCAGGACTAAGCATAATCTGTGTCTGGGAAACCGGCCCAAAGAATGCAGATGCTGATTCTGGGTGTTCAGACCAATCAATGGTTAGAGCTGAAGAGTAGAAAGGAAGTACCTGGAGGATCTCTGATTCATAGTTATTGCTGTTCAGAACACCGTCCAGGCATTTGTCTGTAAGGTTGAGTTCTGTGGACAAAGACATGGAAATTATATTTCTCATACTGGTAAACATGATATTGCAATGTGATAACAAATTATGTGTAAGACATAGGGACAATACAGGCAATATTTTGGTAAATTTCCACCACTATTTTCAATAAACTAACCACAATGATAGCGTTACCTCGGAATTTCCTCAGAAGCTCTGGTTTAACTAAGCATCAATCAGCCCAGAGCAAAGTTTCTACCTGTTTATTTACTAAGGTCAATTAAACTAAATATGCACAAACCTTATATGCAATCAAGTACTACAACTTGATACCGATTCTCCTAACCTTACATTACCTTTTCGTTCAACCTTGAATGTTAGTTTACTGTTGAAAATATTAGTGACAAACTTTGAAAGTAAATCTAGGAGTAGTAGAGCAGAGACGCACCACTGAAACGTGCGAGGCAGCCCTGACAGCCGATCCTCTGGCAGCCCCAGTACATGTGACAGAAGGGCCGCAGGCACGCCACACCTAGCCAACACAAAGAACCGCACCCATCAGCACCTTCAGCCAAAGCACTCTTGCCATTGGTCCATTAACATTGATTGACAGGCCTGCGGGCCACTCACATTGCTGAGCGGAGAGTTGCTGGCCAATGAGCTCGGCGCGGCGGTCTGGCATGGGCTGCAGGCAGCAGGTGCAGATGACATGGCTGCCCAGAGGAGGACAGGTGTAATCATGAGGAGCTGCAGGAGGACAGGACACAGAGAGACATGTCCTCTGGGTCAAGGTCCTGAAGGCTGCACTGTACTATCCTTACAGAATCTACAGATCCAACAATTACGCTACAAGCATTGTCACATATTTCTGTGTCCAGGCGAGTACAACATACTGATAGTTAATTTGATCTGTAAGTGCACTACATTGTGTTGTCATAACTCCCTAATCAACCAACACAACATAAAACACTTACATATTAGAAATAAAAGCATTATATAAATGCAAGCCGTTACCATGAGCAACAGATGGACACATAGTTCAGTACCTGTAGTGGGGACATCAGAGCATGTTGATAATGTTGATTCCCCAGCCCCAGGGGGTTTCCCTGGCCTGTCCTCAGGAGTTGGTGGGGCTGGTCCTAGAGGGGCTGGTAGGACTGGTCCTAGAAGAGCTGGTAGGGCTGGTCCTAGAGGGGCTGGTAGGACTGGTCCTAGAAGAGCTGGCGGGGCTGGTCTTAGAGGGGCTGGTAGGACTGGTCCTAGAAGAGCTGGCGGGGCTGGTCCTAGAAGAGCTGGCGGGGCTGGTCCTAGAGGGGCTGGTAGGACTGGTCCTAGAAGAACTGGCGGGGCTGGTCCTAGAGGGGCTGGTAGGACTGGTCCTAGAAGAACTGGTGGGGCTGGTCCTTGAGGGGCTGGTAGGACTGGTCCTAGAAGAGCTGGTGGGGCTGGTCCTTGAGGGGCTGGTAGGACTGGTCCTAGAAGAGCTGGTGGGGCTGGTCCTAGAGGGTCTGGCCCTGTGGCCCACAGTACCTGGCTGACCTCCTTCCTGTAGCCTGGACACTGTCTGCACATCACAACGGGCTGGCTGTGGAAACACAACAACAGGAAGAAGAAGAATGTTTAGAAGGGCGAAAAACAAACCACACTCTCTTGGTCAACCATACACACAGGGTCACAGACATGGTCACAGTCACACACACAGCTACTCTTCTGTCTGACCCGATATCGGAGGTGTCACTGTCGTTGTCGGAGAGCTCAAAGAGATAATCAGAGCTGCCCTCTTCATCAGAGAAGGAACGCTCAATCTTTGGCTGCAGCATGTCCCGAGTTATCTTGTTCCGGCTGTCCATGCTCTTCAGGTCCTCCTCACTGCGACACTTCTCTGTGGACACAAAGGGTCAACACAGGGTCAACATTTCCATGCTTTATTTGGGTCTATTCACACACAACAAAATAGAAGGAGACAGATGTAGACACAAATACCGAGTTTAACAGGGGGAAGAGCTGGTCGCTATCCACAATAGTGTTAATGGGGGTACAAGGGTAGAGTCGGGCAGATTGAATACAAACCTGGGTGTTGGATAAAGTAGGCTTCCACCAGGTTGTTGAGGATGTGGTTCTTGCGGATCCTCTCTACAGGGCAACGGCAGGTGGGGCAGAGAGACGAGCGCTCCATCCAGCCAGAGTAACATGCAGCACAGAAGGTGTGCATACAGGGCTGCAGGCTGCATGGGGTACACACAGGGAGCTGATACCATTAACATGCAGTAGAGGCACCTTTCTGTCTTATAGAACAAAATTAGAATTACTAGGAATTATAAAATGTTGTGTTAATACGACTCTTGATGTATTATATTTATTGAAGCATTGCTATGTTCATCTGTTGCGAGGAGCCACAAGCAATGAAATAGAGGAGTGGGCCTATTCTCTAATGTAGTAGTAGGTAGAGTCTTGCTGTACCTGACACAGTCATGAAGTAGGTCCTGACAGATGATACAGGTGAGGGACTCCTCCATCTTGTCAGTCTTGGCTTCTTCCACAGTCACAGCCACAGCAGCTTTTCCCAACAGATCCCTGATAAGAGAAACCTTAGCTGGGCTGGGGCCGACCACCGCAATACTGGAAGTATGTGGCAGTCCAAAATCATAGTCCTTGTCTTGGAAGGGAAAGGGGGAAAACACTGTTACAATCAAGTGTCACCAACCAAGTGTCAATATTCCACAATGTAATGACACTGAATGCACTGACCAGCACTGTCAGTTTTCCTCCTTTTTCTCTCTGGCTCCATGTCCCCCTCCTCCTCCTTATACAACATTGTGACTCGGTTCTGGGCTTCAGTCTGTCGTGTGTCTGTTGAGCAGATGAGGTTAGTGTTGTGCTGCCCAGCCTTGCCTTCAGCAGCAGCAGAAGGGTGAAAGGATGCACAACAGAGAATGATCAAAAGGCCATATGATTGGGGAAAATTCAGTTACCTGTGCCTGTTCTTGAATATGGGAAGATTTACAAGTAGTTGTGATCATAAAAGTCTGGCATAATATCATTCGGCAAGAGCTGTCCTTTGAAAGAAGTAAGGGAGAGTGAACAAAGCTGGCACAATCAAGGGGAGACCATGCTATACCGGTCGAAGATTTTGAGGAGGGTGAAATACAGATTTACTTCCCAGTCCCTGCTTCCCCTCAATGAGCACCATAAAGAGGAAGCACAGGCCAGATGGAAAGCCTACCTAAGGCAGAGGAGTGCAGGAGGGAGGCTGCAGAGGAACAGGCTGTAGAGGAGGAGACTGTGTGGAGGAGGTGGGAGGAGGTGGAGGGCTGGGGTTCGTCCACGGCCTGCTGCTCCCGTGAAAGTCCAACAAGGAATGGCTCCACAGACACACATACTGCTGCTGTAACAGGGCAGGTCTGGGCTTTCTGCTGCATTACTGAGCATCTGGTGGCACCACCTGACATGATGAGAAAGGGTGGAAAGCAACAAACAAGCTAATTAAAATCACCCTACAAATGTTTTTCATGAAAAATATGCAAAGTCAAGAGGTAGCAATCAAATATCACATTGATTTGGTTATTTTATACTTACCAATTGTGTCTTGTGAGAATGTCCTCTCTGGTTTTATGGACTGATACATGTAGGCAATGTCTGTAGAAGCAAGAGATTGTTATACTTCACTCAATTGGAAAAACATTACTGACTCGTGAAAAAAACTTAAGAACTACAAACTTAAGAACTATAAAAAGACGACACCAGGCCCATCCACATTGACTCAGAACAAATAGAATCAGTTGAGCAATACAAATATCTTGGAACTATAATTGACTGAAAACTCTCCTAGACTGCACACACACAGACATACAAAAAGGGACAACAATGACTCTATTTCGTGAAGATTAAATAAATATCAGGTCAGTAAAAGAATATCAACCATATTCTACACATCAATTGTTCAGCGTTCTCACGTTCTGTTTCCAAGCCTGGTACAAGCAGATATCCATCCATAGCAAATTTTTAAAAAACTAGTAGTAAAGCTGTCAAGCAAAATCAGTGGAGTTAATCTGAAGAAAATGGAAGTGCTGTTCTTGGAGAGTGGTCGGCAGGAGCGGAAATTGCCACCAACCTGACACACCCACTCAACCAGGAGTAGTACCAGCTCATACCATCAGGCCGCTGATACAGAGTCCATCTTTACAAAACCGCCAGAGCCTAGAAATCCACCAGTATAAATCAACTGAATAAATAACTGCTCAACCCTAACTGAATTATGAACTGTATCCACGTGTTGTCTGCTGTAGTTATTGCTTGTGATTTATGTATGCATTTATGTACCTATTAGTGATGCTGTGCTGTTTGGTGAGATGCAAGACACATTTCGTGAAAAGGGACACACAAATTATAATTATTATTATTGTTGTTGAGGCGAAGGTTTGTGTACAATTCGTTAAATATCCCCAAAAAGGGAAAATATTACTCTTATTTTGAGAGGTCATTCTTGGCCGACTGGTCCAACTCAGTTTACACACATTATGCAAGTTCACTGTGTACAGTATATATTTATAACCAAGTTGGCAGCACTGGAAGGTACACAGGAAAACAAGTGGACCAAAAGACCTGTATGCACTAAATCAAATCAACATTTATTGGTCACGTGCACATGGTACAGTGAGATGCTTTCCTTGACAATGCTTAACAATGGTGTGCACTATGCAGAATACTACAGTTGCAAAACTACTGGTAATTTACCAAAGTTACTGGATCATAATAATAATTTAGTGGGTGCTTATAGTTGTCCTATTTCACAAGTACGTATTATATGCGAATTTCAATATATATATATTTTTTGCATATCCAAACTCCCACTGAGACACCCTTGAGAGAGTGGGATCACGGCCAAGGTCAGCCCTTATCAACGGTAACCCTGGAGCAATTAGGGTTAAATACCTTGCCCAAGGGCACATCGTCATATTTTTCACCTTGTCGGCTCGGGATTTCAACTAGCGACCTTTCGGTTACTGGCCCAACGCTGTAACCACTCAGGCTACCTGGTGCCAAGGTCTACGGTAATCTTTTGTAACTTTGGACATTTGCACTTCAATAACTTAAAAAATATATACATTTTATATAAAATATCTATATTTTTAAATCTGTGTCCATATTGTCCATGACTTTCTAGTGGATAGACTATACAGTTCAAGAGAAAATAGCGTAATTAATGAAAAAAGCATCTAAAAACAACAATGGCATCATATTCAATTAACTCTGCAAGTCTTTCAACTATTGATTTTTTTCCCACAACCAGTTTGGAGCAAAAACATTTACAACAAAGACATAGTAAAATAAATAAGTGTGTAAAAAATAATCCAAAATAAAGGATCTCATGCTGAAACCCTCATGCTAAACACGAACGGTATTCACCAAGTTGATGGGTTATATTTAGGATAATGCTTTATAGCGGTGTCATTCTATTTGTTATATTAAAATCATCTTATTTTACATGTTACATAAATTCCAGAGTGTTTCCAAAATTCCAGTAGTTTACCGGTAAACTTGGAAAGTTACCATTTACATACCCTCACTTTGTAACCCTATGCACTACTAATTTATACACACCTTCTGAAGAAAATAAGGAACACGTTATATTCTTTCTACAGCCTATCTACAATACTCCCAAAATAGTTCTTTATACACTTACAGATGGATCTTAATTTGATCACCCTGCTGTTACAAGAAAATTCCTGCACAGCAGAAAATGCAAACTTGTATTATATTGGCGGTTTAAAAAGGCTTTAAAAGTTTGTAATTTCCACTTAAAAATATCAGACTTCATTTGCCCTAACTAAAAATGTATAAACCGCTACAAAAATGAGAGCCAAACACCCCAATCAAAATAGGAAAAAAAAACGTACTTTGCTCTGGTTCGTTTTTCCTGTATACAAAGTAGATGACGTCTCCATTCTGCAGCATATGAATCTGCTTCTTCACCAGCTTAGACATGTTAATCACTGTACCATTGGTGCTAGAGGTGTGAAAAACAAAACAAAAACATTGGTCTGTCATTGTATTCAATCAGCAACCTTGGAAGAAATCCAATACTAAAGAGGACTGTGTCTCAGTTTTGGCTGGCTAGAAAAACTTTGCTGCAGTTATTACTATAGTAACAGTTAAATAGTAGCTTCTCTTCATGGGATATATAGGGATGGAATCTTAACCTACACTATTGAGATACTACACTGTCGCATTCCATCTTTCTATTGGAAAAGCATCCACAATATTCAGGAGCAAAACAGTTAGAGCTGCCACTTTGCTCAATGATGTAAAGCCTAAAGCTTACCGTATGCTTCCCAGTCAAAAAAGTTGGTGCATATATTATGACCACATTTTGTGAAGTTTTTCTTCGTTTTGGATTTTCGGACGCATTTGGCAGGTTTTTTCCCCCCGGCTGTTCGAGCACAAACATTTTTTTATTAAGGCTTGTCGAAGTTTGGTATCCGAAGTCTACCCCCTTCTGTGATTGGTCAACAGTAGGGATTCTTCAATAAAGTGTTTGTTGTCATTCAACAACAGACTAGTTTTCAGTTTCACTTGAGAAATGCTGCACCAAACATCTTAGTTAGATGTAAATTGCCCGACTAAGACCTCTTCGGCAAAAATGTACAAATGAATTACAGATTTCTTGAGTTATATTAGATTAAATCATACTATTTTGAGGAAGTTTATTTGTTGCTATGGTATTTCAAGAGGGACAAACAGTAATATTGCCACTTTTTTTCAACAGAATGTATTTTAAGGAAGTACAGACGTTCACGTCGCCTAGCCAAGTTCTGCTAGGAGCAAACCGAACCTATGTATGCGGACGCCTTAATGCAGTGTGTGCACACTAGAGAAATGCGTGTAGAGAAAATGCCTTTCATCTTGCTGACTTATTAGCGCATGGTAAAACACAACCTCTTTAATTGGTGGTTAGTGTAATTTGCCAGCTGGTTGCTTACACTGAAAATTAGACTACACTGTGATGTGCAGTGCTGGGCAGGCAGATATCTGTTCAATCCACAATGAAATCCACTGATCAGTCACTATAAACAGGATTACAAACAAATACAATCTGCATAATACATTTTCCTTTAACAATAAAACATAAACGCAGGTTAAAATCTATTTAGCCTCATTAACTAAGCAACATGCTCTACATTACCATATTATCGTATCGTTAAACATACATAATTGATCAGTTTATCCTTGACAATGGACCTACATTGAGCCTATAAAGTACTTAGATTTTTTTTTTTAAAGACTCCCTTCATACCTTGTGTCCTCTAGCCACACCAACCCTGAGCTCTTATCTTGCACTATCTTACAGTGATCCCCTGAGACCAGTTTGTTAGCAGGAAAGGAAAGATCACAGCCTGGTGAAAGAAAAAGTTATTTACAGTTAATAAAATGCACCCCAAAAAATTACAACATAGTCAAAGATTACTATTTTCAACATGACTTGAATAAACTAGATTTTGTCGTACAGTAGGCTACTGTTGTGGAGCTTTTGTGCTATATTGTGTGTAAAAAGCATTTTGTTTACGTCATGTTACTGTAAACAAAGACAATTTGGGCCTACTCATTATCTAATTTAAAATAACAGGAAAACAAGTATTTAGGCAATGGCCACATGGCTGATGATATCGTCACGAGTGAGCTTGGAAAATACCACATTGAGATTATACGACAATGCTGATTTATTGTTGATGCATTCCTCTCTTCTTTTATACCATATTGTGGTTGCTGCATAACAGACTAGCTCATTAGGCTCAGTCTCTTTGTACCGGAAAGCAGACTCCTGGAACTCAATATAATAGAGCAGAAAGACACAGACAGAAACCTAGGAGATATAACCTTTCCTTGGTCAAAATCCATACAACAAACTAGCCTACTTAATATTCTGCACACATGTTCTCAATAGACGGCTTTGTTATCATCAGAGAGGTTGTCTAAGTTTGGTGAACTAAAGACTGGGGGTATTGTGCCTTAAATTAACTGGATTTATTAAAGAGCACAGACACTGCCCGACTCATGTCTAGGATATGGTATTTTCTGTCTATAAACATCAAGACATTTATAAACAAGTTCCTCAAAACAAGCAACATGCATTTAATTAAAAGTGTTCAACTATAAAAAATAAAAACACACTTTTATGAAAAGTGTTATGTCTTAAGTTTTTACACATGATTATGATTGTGCAAGCAATAATCATTTATATCGATAACAGGGCGTTTTGGTAGTTCACAAAATATTGACAGTTTATAGATAATCGTTAGCTAGTGTCCTACCGCATTACTTTCTCTATCTTTTATAAATTAGCCTACAATATGGTAGCTGAGTTTCTCAACTCGTTAGCTTGTTGTGAAACTCAGGTAACAATATGGTGAAGTGATTGTGTTAGTGTCACTGTGTGGGATAGTAATTTTACCTTTTCTTCGCCCGACAGTGCATTCCCTGTTGACAAGCAATACTTCAGATTGAGTGTCCACTTTTACTAACTTCCCCCATGCTTGACTCCTTCCATGCTTCTTCTCCATGTCCAAAGCTGATATGTTCCAGTTTTCTATATTGATCAAATCATGATGCAATCTCTGCTTTAAAAACACTCTACTTAGATCAGTGGCAGCAAATATGTCATCCTTAACCTAGTTAGTTATTATTTTAGTTGAGAAATATGGGGCACTTTCTAGCTAGCCAACTACCGTTTCCTTAGCCTAACAAACTGTAGTTAACGTTAGTTTAGTTGGGAAGGATAAACAATGAAGCAATCACCCTGTCTGGAACAAGAAACGTCTGGCTAACTTGCTAGCTAATGTAAAATATTTGATTAGCAAGGCATTTTGAGTACGTTCATGTTTAGAGGTTAGTCAATCAAACAACTCGATGGTGGACATGCGACAACAAGCAACTTCATTTTCAAAATAAACCTGGCTTAAGCTTGCTACTAACGTAAACTGGCAAGCTAACGCTAGCTTGTTGCAAATAGCTAGCTATTAAATGTAGGCGCTAGAAAGAAATACGATTTAGCTAACTAGTTAGCTACCTTGAAAATATAATTACTATACCCTCAAAGGCACGATTATTTCGTTCGGTTATTTTAGATGTGAAGATGTTATGTCCCTTAATTTTCCAGTTGGCACACACACTAGTTCACTTCCTGACAACCAAAGGTATTTACAGCCAGCCATCAGCTGGAGGGGCGGGGAAAGTAGTCTGAGAAAATGAGGTCTTCAAGGGGACGCCTGCCACTCAACCACCACTACACGCGAAGAAGAGAAAACAAACTCCTGCTTGTTAATTAATTAGATTAGAATATTGTGTTCTTATATGCACCTTTGTTTAGCTATTTAGATTCACCACATTTCTCCCAGTAAAGCTAATCAATGTCAAAACCCTGGATATACAACCAGGCTTTCATTGGGAATTTGAAGCTGAGGGAAGCCTATTTGGGGGAGGGGCCTAATTAGGGTTATGGTTAGATTTAGGGTTAGGGTTGTGGATGAGGCTAGGGTTAGGGTTGAACCGGGATGTGGACATGAAGCTAAGGTTAGGGTTGAACCGGGATGTGGACATGAAGTTAGGGCTAGGGTTAGGGTTGAACCGGGATGTGGACATGAAGTTAGGGTTAGGGTTGAACCGGGATGTGGACATGAAGCTAAGGTTAGGGTTAGGTTTGTTGTTGTGGTTGAGGCAAAGGTTAAGGTTAAACTAAGATGTGGACATGAAGTTAGGGTTAAGGCTAGGGTTAGGGTTGAACCGGAATGTGAACATGAAGCTAAGGTCAGGTTTAGGAGGGGTTTAGTTTGTGATGGTATCAAACCTTAGGTTGCATGGGCCTATTGCAGCTTCCTGCACTGTCTGTCTTAGGTCAAATCAGGCTGGTCTGGAGAGGCTGAGGGACCATGGGGAGGTTGTTTGCCAGAGAGATCAACAGTCAGAAGGGTCAGCTTTGACGGTTTAATATGGGGGACAGCTTTGATGGATTAATATGAGGGCCAACTTTGACAGTTCAATATGAGGAAGACATGGGCTGATGAAGTGCTACGGGCAAACAGGTAGAATAAATCATATTAATGCATCCAAATGCATCAATTAATTAAATAAGAAACAATTAAATAAGTAAATAATGAAAAATCACACCAAGGGATCAAAGGGATTAAGTGCTGTAAAAAGTGAAGTGCTAAATACAAGAATTAAAATAGATTAAAGACAAAATACTAAATATAGAGACAAACGAGACAAGGTGTAACAATTTTCGTCGTCAGATGAAAATGAGTAGTCGGACCAAAGCGCAGCGTGGTAAGTGTTCATGTTATTTTATTTAGAACAGAAACACTAAATAACAAAGAGAGTGAAACGAAAACGAAACAGTCCTGTAAGCTGCAGCAACACAAAACAACTACCCACAAAACCAACATGGAAAATGGCAACCTAAATAGGCTCCCCAATCAGAGACAATGAGAAACAGCTGTCTCTGATTGGGAACCAACTCAGGCCACCATAAACCTACATACCCCTAGACCATACAAAATCCCCATAGATAAACAAACCCCCCCCCCCCAAAAGGTGCGGACTCCGGCCGCAAAACCTAAAGATAGGGGAGGGTCTGGGTGGGCATCTATCCGCGGTGGCGACTCTGGCGCGGTACGTGGACCCTCGCCGCCAACCCCGGCCTGGGGACCCTTGCAGCGGGCCCCTAACAGGAGGGCGACTCTGGCAGCTCCGGGCTGGAGGGCGACTCTGGCAGCTCCGGGCTGGAGGGCGACTCTGGCAGCTCCGGGCTGGAGGGCGACTCTGGCAGCTCCGGGCTGGAGGGCGACTCTGGCAGCTCCGGGCTGGAGGGCGACTCTGGCAGCTCCGGGCTGGAGGGCGACTCTGGCAGCTCCGGGCTGGAGGGCGACTCTGGCAGCTCCGGGCTGGAGGGCGACTCTGGCAGCTCCGGGCTGGAGGGCGACTCTGGCAGCTCCGGGCTGGAGGGCGACTCTGGCAGCTCCGGGCTGGAGGGCGACTCTGGCAGCTCCGGGCTGGAGGGCGACGCTGGAGGGTCCGGACTGGAGGAAGACTCTGGAGGGAGGAGACGCAGAGACAGCCTGGTGCGTGGGGCTGCCACAGGGCCCACCAGGCTGGGGAGACCTACAGGAGTCCTGGTACATAGAGGAGGCACCGGATAAACCGGGCTGTGGGGGAGCACTGGAGCTCTGGTGCACAGCCTTGGCACCACTCCTCCAGGCTGAATGCCCACTTTAGCCCGGCCCCTCCAGAGTGCAGGCACAGGTCGAACCGGGCTGTGGGGGAGCACTGGAGATCTGGTGCTTACCGCTCGCACCTCTCCATTAGGCTCAATGCCCACTTTCGCCCGGCACGGGCGGAGCGCAGGCATAGGACGAACAGCACCCTCCCAGCGCCCCGGAGACACAGTACGCAGAGCCGGCGCAGGATACCCTGGGCCGAAACGGCGCACCGGAGACCCAACACGCTGAGCTGGCACAATCCGCCCTGGCTGGATGCCCACTCTCGCTGGCCTATAGCGCTCCGGGCTAAGAGCGCGCACTGGCGACACCGTGCGCTTCACCGCATGACACGGTGCCTGACCAGTACTACGCTGCTTCCGGTAAGCACGGGGAGTTGGCTCAGGTCTATCGCCTGACTCCGCCAATCTCCCCGTGTGCCCCCCCAAAATCTCTCGTGCCTGCTGCGCTGCCTTGCCTCATATCGCCGCCTCTCAGCTTTCGCCGCCTCCAGTTCTTCTTTCGGGCGACGATATTCCCCAGCCTGTCTCCAGGGTCCCTTACCGCCTAATATCTCCTCCCAAATCCAGGAGTCCTGAACCCTCTGCTCCTCCATACCACGCTGCTTGGTCCGTTGGTGGTGGGTAGTTCTGTAACGATTTTCGTCGTCAGATGAAGATGAGTAGTCGGACCAAAGCGCAGCGTGGTAAGTGTTCATGTTATTTTATTTAGAACAGAAACACTAAACAAAATAACAAAGAGAAGGAACGAAAACGAAACAGTCCTGTAAGGTGCAGCAACACAAAACAGAAAACAACTACCCACAAAACCAACATGGAAAATGGCAACCTAAATAGGCTCCCCAATCAGAGACAACGAGAAACAGCTGTCTCTGATTGGGAACCAACTCAGGCCACCATAAACCTACATACCCCTAGACCATACTAAATCCCCATAGATAAACAAAAACCCTAGACAAGACAAAAACCCCTAGACAATACAAAAACTAAACAAACCACCCTTGTCACACCCTGACCTAACCAAAAAAGAAAGAAAACAAAATATAACTAAAGTCAGGGCGTGACACAAATCAATAATATTCTTTCCTGAAATTCCTCCTTCTGTTGGTGGCCCTTCTGGCTCTCCTAATTGGTTCTCCAGCCCTCCACCGACCCCACCAGGCAAAGGCAATTCATACGCCAACCTTAACCTTAGCTCCTTGTCCACATCCTGTTTCAATCCCACCCCTACCTTCAACCACAACCCTGACCCTAGCCCTATCTTCATGTCCACACGAACCCTAACCTTATCTCCAGTGATATAGTGGTAAAAGAAAAATAGGAGGGTAAACTATTATTGCTGTTCGCAGTGAATAAAGTAACGATCCCTATACTTTCAATGCATTTTTCTGCAAAAGTTGGCTACACCCTCCACTACACCACTGTGTATCTCTAACCCTAGGTCCAGCTTTTACCCTATTTTACATTACTGGAGCTTGGCTCCACCTGGCTCTACCTTTGATCCAGAAGGAAGGTACAATCAAAGTAGCAATGCAAAAAATTATACGATGTATGGCACTCTATCAGGCAATTATGAATAGTAATGTTTTACCACACCTTAATATCATAGATTGTCCATTTATTTGATTACATATCCCAAATCATTCCACACACCAACTGCATCTTCAGTGCATTCCAACCCCAACCGAGACAGATCCTCTCTTTACTGGGATCAGGTGGTGGACTGACAGCCTATCACCAAGAGAACCTGCCGGTCGGTCGGCCTGCAGACAGCAGTGACGTGAGTTAGCGGGCCAAGCTGAGGCAGCAGCAGTCAGCTCACCTCGTCGCGACGGCCCTAAGATGGATGGAGGGTCCCTGAGGGTCCCCGGCTGGGTCAATGGATGTCTCTTCTCTCTCTGTGTCTGATAGCAGAGTGACAGCCTCTTTAATCTCATTGCCTGACTGTTTGTGCTGCTCTCCTCTCCTGGCTCTCCTGTCTATCTGCTGCTAGATTCGGGTGTTATCACTTTGGATGGGGTGACAAAGACCAGTTTAGAAATTCTAACCAAAAGGAAGAGAGACTGTAGATTCTTTAACCAACAACTTTATTATAAGATTAGCAAAAATGGAGCAGTTAACAATCACTCAATGGTGCAGAGTTAAGGGCCTAACGAACAAAGTTGGGTCTCAGCTTTTCTTTAAAAAAGTTGCACAGTTCAAATCAAACTTTATTTGTCACATGCGCCAAATACAAGTTTAGATCTTACAGTGAAATGCTTACTAACATTTACATTTAAGTCATTTAGCAGACGCTCTTATCCAGAGCGACTTACAAATTGGAAAGTTCATACATATTCATCCTGGTCCCCCCGTGGGGAATGAACCCACAACCCTGGCGTTGCAAGCGCCATGCTCTACCAACTGAGCCACACAAGCCCTTAACCAACAGTGCAGTTCAAGAAAGAGTTAAGAAAATATTTACCAAATTAACTAAAGTAAATAATTATAAAAAGTAACACAATAAAATAACAACAACGAGGCTATATACAGGGGGTACCGTTAACGAGTCTGTGTGCAGGGGTACAGGTTAGTCGAGGTATATTGTACAATTTGTAGGTAGGGGTGATATGACTATGCATAGATAATAAACAGTGAGTAGCAGCAGTGTACAAAACAAATGGAGTGGGGGTCAATGTAAATAATCCAGTGGCCATTTGATTAATTGTTCAGCAGTCTTATGGCTTGGGGATAGAAGCTGTTACGGAGCCTTTTGGTCATAGACTTGGCCATCCGGTACCACTTGCCGTGTGGTGCAGAGCAAACAGTCTGTGACTTGGGTGACTGGAGTCTCTGACAATTTTGGGGGCTTTCCTCTGACACAGCCTAGTATATAGAGTAGGTCCTGGATGGCAAGAAGCTTGACCCCAGTTATGTACTGGGCCGTACGCACTACCCTCTGTAGCGCCTTACGGTCAGGCTGTGATGCAACTGGTCAGGATGCTCTCGATGGTGCAGCTGTAGAACTTTTTGAGGATCTGGGGATCCATGACAAATCTTTTCAGTCTTCTGAGGGGGAAAAGGTGTTGTCGTGCCCTCTTCACGACTGTCTTGGTGTGTTTGGACCATGATAGTTCATTGGTGATGTGGACACCAAGGAACTTGAAACTCTCAACCCGCTCCACTACAGCCCCGTCGATGTTAATGGGGGCCTGTTCGGCCCTCCTTTTCCTGTAGTCCACAATCATCTCCTTTGTATTGATGTCCTGGCAACACACTGCCAGGTCTCTGACCTCCTCCCTATAGGCTGTCTCATCTTTGTCAGTGATCAGGCCTATCTGTTGGGGCGGTATGCAAATTGGGGTGAGTTTAGGATTTCTGGGATAATGGTGTGGATGTGAGCCTTGACCAGCATTTCAAAGCACTTCATGGGTACCGACGTGAGTGCTACGGGTTGATAATCATTTAGGCAGGTTACCTTTGCTTCCTTGGGCACAGGGACTATGGTGGTCTGCTTTAAACATGTAGGTATTACAGACTTGGTCAGGGAGAGGTTGAAAATGTCAGTGAAGTCACTTGCCAGTTGGTCCGCGCATGCTTTGAGTACACGTCCTGGTAATCAGTCTGGCCCCGCGACTTTGTGAATGTTGACATGTTTAAAGGTCTTGCTCACATCGGCTACCGAGAGCGTTATCATACAGTCGTCCAGAACAACTGGTGAATGCTTGAATGTTGCTTGCATCGAAGCGAGCATAAAAGGCATTTATCTTGTCTGGTAGGCTCTCGTCACTGGGCAGCTCGCGTCTGGGTTTCTCTTTGTAGTCCATAATAGTTTTCAAGCCCTGCCACATCTGACAAGCGTCAGAGCCGGTATAGTAGGATTCAATCTTAATCCTGTATTGAACTTTGCTTGTTTGATGGTTCGGAAAACGGGAAAAGAGAAGACTTTCTCAGACTTAGTATATTACAATCTGTAACGTTCGTCGTCTGAAGATGAGGAATCATCGGACCAAAGCACAGTGTGGTAAGTGTTCATGTTAATTTATTAAAAACAGAACACTAAACAAAAATAACAAAGAGAATGAAACTAAACGAAACAGTCCTGTTGTAACGTTCGTTCTCCTCCTCGTCTGAGGAGGAACAAGGATCGAACCAACATGCAGCGAGGTATGAAGACATAATGATTTATTTAAAGAAAGACGAACACGAAGCACACTTGATAAATGACAAAACAACAAAACGACGTAAACAGACCTGAACTTGAGAACATATAACAATGAACGCACGAACAGGAAAGAACGAACGAAACGAAACGAGACAGTACTGTGTGGTGCAACAAACACAGACACAGCAACAATCACCCACAAACAAACAGTGTGAACAGCCTACCTTAATATGGTTCTCAATCAGAGGAAACGTAAAACACCTGCCCCTGATTGAGAACCATATCAGGCTAATTGAAAAGAACCCAACATAGAAACACATAACATAGAATGCCCACCCAGCTCACGTCCTGACCATACTAAACAAAGACAAAATAAAGGAAATAAGGTCAGGAACGTGACACCTGTCTGGTACAGACACAAAGACAGAAAACAACTACCCACAAAACACAGGTGGGAAAAGGATACCTAAGTATGGTTCTCAATCAGAGACAACGATAGACAGCTGCCTCTGATTGAGAACCACACCCGGCCAAACACATATAAATAAAAAAACATAGAACACAAAACATAGAATGCCCACCCCAACTCACGCCCTGACCAACCAAAATAGAGACATAAAAAGGATCTCTAAGGTCAGGGTGTGACACAATCGTAAATGACCTCCCTTTTCATTGAGATTAAAATCTTCATATAGTGCAATTCATTCTCAGAAGGGGAAAGGAACCGATGAATGTAACATCTGTACATGCTTCATCACCACACACAAGGCAATCGCTTCGTTGACACTGTCCACATCGCCAGGGGTCACCATGATGGTAGTGGTCCCTAACTCTACCTTGGGAGCACCATCTACAGAGCCTGCATGGTGGGCATGGCCTATGGCCATGCTGCACCATTAAATCAATGTTTTTACCTCGGTGTTCTGGATTATCATCATCTTCATCAGACATGTAATCAGGCATAGGAAATAAATCAGGTAAATAAATCAACCAATGAAATATTGTAGCCCCCCAAGTATCAAACAATGACTGGACCCATCCAAACAGATTCCAATCGTTGTCCGGTTGGTGCTCATTTGTGAGATCACCGCTGAGCTCTTTCAGATGTTCCACTGCAAAAGTAAAGTTACCCTCGCCCTGGGGGATGAATGTACAGCAATGGTCACCTATTATTTGGCACACTCTACAGGAGATGTGATGCTACTACTACAGCGAACTTCCCTTCCGGTGAGGTGGCCTCCTGTATACAGGGATCTGTGGCTATTCTTTCAAGTGTTGTACCATCTTTGACAATCCCCTCACTGAAAGTTGACAATACTGTCTGAAATGACAACACTATCTCTGTTAGAATCTGCAATTAACACCTGTATGCAAACATTCTGTCTCAAACACATGCCCCATATGTACTTAACCTCCGTTTACAAATACATTTGCACATAAATCATTCCATCTAACCCATAACCCGTTAGTCACTACTGCTAGTCCACTTATAACGTTATTAACATATAGTAAAACATGCTCAAGTCAATTGTACTGTATCATCCAGATAGCCATATGTATTGATGCGCTGTAACATTAGAATTCTGATAACATGGTAGAACAAAATGACAAGATTACACTGTCGCAAGTGGCATGTTAATGACAGATCGGTATCTCAATGCATTTTTTTAACCTAAATTACCATACATATCCCAGTGTGCAGACCTCCACAATTAACCTGACACCTCAAATAAACAGTTTAGGGCAAACCTAAATCAATTTACGGGCACAGTTGACCACCCCCCTCTTTCCTGGCACTCTTCTTCTGGCGTTTCTTCATGTTCTGCTTCAGATAGTTTTTCAGTTCGTCCTACCAATGGCACATGTTCAAAGTGGATTGCCCTTGATAATGTCTCTTACCTGAGCCACCACTGTCCTTCACAGTCCATTATGTCTTGTCTATTTTCCTACCAGTACACTAGCAGCATGAGATAAGTTTGGACGGGATCTCTCTCCATGCTCACTCCACGTGAGCTCACGTCACACTCCTGAGAGAAAAGGCATGAGAGAAAAGACAGTTGATAGCTTCGACTGGATGCTGTGGTTGCTGGCTCAGGCTCAGGTCTCACAGTAGAAGTGGTGAAAGACAGGGCCATATTGAATGCCATTTTTGCCATTACTTCAGCCGGTTAGAGGGGGTGAGATTCACACTGTTCTCCAAAGTATCCCTTCCATGCATCTAGATACCATATGTGGTCACCTTAGCTATAACTCAAGAGAGGTCAGACCAAAACAACAGTTTTACCCTTGTGTAGTCTTAACATTCTGTTACCCGCCTTCACTAAACCCCTAAAATAAAGCAGCTTAATTGAATTTTAAACCCCAAATCTATGTTGCATGAAGAAACAGCCTGTCATTCATCACACACTCTATGAATATCTGGGTTTTCCCTCTTCACAATGCAGAAAGATTGCATTTAATCAGTGGACACCACTGTCACGCCCTGATCTGTTTCACCTGTCTTTGTGCTTGTCTCCTCCCCTCTCCAGGTGTCGCCCATCTTCCCCGTTATCCCCTGTGTATTTATACCTGTGTTCTCTGTTTGTCTGGTGCAAGTTCGTTTTTGTTCGTAGAACCTACCAGCGTTTCCCCCCTTGCTCCTGTCTTTTCTTAGTTCCTGTTTTCTAGTTTTTCCTGGTTTTGACCCCTCTGCCTGACCTGACCCTGAGCCTGCCTGCCGTCCTGTACCTTTTCCCCACTACTCTGGATTACCAACCTCTGCCTGACCTGACCCTGAGCCTGCCTGCCATCCTGTACATTTGCCCTTGTTGTTGTAATAAACATTGTTACTTCGACACAGTCTGCATCTGGGTCTTACCTTGAAGTGTATTAGCACGGACTGGCCATGACTGATCTAACAGACTTGGACCAGCTCCGCTACTCCATCTCCTCCCAAGGAGCCACAATTGGTAGGCATGAGGAGTTGCTTCGCGGTCTGATGGAGGGGTTCCAGGCTGTGGCCGAACGTGACGACCAAGCATTGGACACATTGCGGGAGCAATTCCGTGGGTGGTCTACTACGCAGCCTACCAGGACGGTAACCTCCCAGCCTGTCAGTAACCCAGCTGGTAGCAGCGCCGTCACCCCGGTTTCCCGGGAACCCCACTTACCTCCCCCAGAGCACTTCGATGGAGAGTCGGGCATCTGTCGGGCGTTTCTCGCTCAGTGTTCCCTCGTCATGGAGCTGCAGCCCCTCGGACTGCTCTACGATAGCGTAACTCATCACGCTGATGTCCGGGAGATCCCTCGCCCGGGCTACGGCCGTTTGAGAACAACAGTCGGCCGTATGCTTCTGTCTGGAGAGATTTGTGGCAGGGGTGAAGGTGAAAAATGTTTTTGAGGCTCCAGTGCCTGGGAGAGAGGCTGCCCGGAAGTTACTCCAGCTTCGGCAGGACTCCCTCAGTGTGGCAGACTATGCGGTGGATTTCCGTACGCTAGCAGCGGAGGGTGCCTGGAACCCGGAAGTGCTGTTCGACACGTTCCTGCAGGGATTATCATAGGAGTAAAGGATGAACTTGCAGCCCGGGAACTACCAACGGATCTTGACTCACTCATCGCTTTAACCATCCGGATCGATGGTCGGCTACGGGAACGTAGGAGGGAGAAGAGGTCTGAATGCGGTCCCAATCGCTCACTCAAGGATCCCACCTTGCATCTGACGAACTCTGGAAGTCCCCGGCATCTACGTCCCAGAGAGAATCCGAGCTTACCCGAGTTCCTCCAAGAGCCTCCGAAGACTGCCGATTCACCTCTTCCCAAGCCGATGCAACTCGGCAGAGCTAGGCTGTCTCCAGCCAAACGCGTATGGAGACTTGACACCCAGAGTTTTCTGTATTGCGGTACTGCCGGTCATTTTGTGTCTACCTGTCCTTTCAAGAGACCTAGCTCATTGTTGGAGTGAGTAGTCTGGTGGGTCTTAAAGACAATTTTTATTCTCCCCTTACTCGCCTCCCTCTCCATGCCATCCTGCTGTGGGGCGACCAGTCCAAGTCTCTCCAGGTACTCATCGACTCGGAGGCCGATGTGAGTCTTATGGACATTACCCTGGCGTCCAAGCTGGGCATCCCCACTCAACCCCTCTCCATTCCCATGGATGTTAGAGCGCTGGACGGGCGCTCTATAGGCCAGGTCCCCCAACATACTACCCCCATAAACCTACAAGTGTCAGGGAACCACAGTGAGACGATCCAATTCCTGCTAGTTGAGTCTCCGCAGGTTCCAGTGGTATTGGGATTCTCTTGGCTCCAGCGACACAATCCCTCTATTGACTGGGCTACTGGTGCCATCGTGAGCTGGAGCCAGTCCTGCCACACTCATTGCCTGAAATCAGCTCTGCCTGCCTCGGGACGTCTTCCTGGGGGCTTGGAAATTGCCCCGGACCTCTCTGCCAGCCCTGCGGAGTACCAGGACCTCCGGGAGGGGTTCAGTAAGGCCCGAGCCACTTCGCTTCCATAGCACCAACCGGTATCCAAGAAGGTCAAGCCAGATGCGCTGGCATGCCGCTATAGTCCCATGGCTACACCCCCAGAAGCCGAGACCTTTCCCCCCCGCTCCAAGATCATTAACCCCTCTGCTGTTCATCCTCTGTTGCCCCGTACCCTCTGTATACTTCCTACCTTTCCTGTGTCTAGAATTAAAACCATGTCTTCCAACTCTTTGTCTCCTGTTTTCAGGCTCACCCCTCTCCCCCATCTCATCGACTTCCAACCGGTGTACAGGGTGAGACGTCTCCTGAAGGTTCGACCTCGGGGCAGGGGATTCCAGTACCTGGTGTTACTGGGAGGGTTATGGCCCAGAGGAGAGGCGCTGGGTCTCTAGGAGGGGGGTACTGTCATGCCCTGATCTGTTTCACCTGTCTTTGTGCTTGTCTCCACCCCTCTCCAGGTGTCGCTCATATTCCCCGTTATCCCCTGTGTATTTATACCTGTGTTCTCTGTTTGTCTGGTGCCAGTTTGTTTTTGTTCATAGAACATACCAGCATTTTCCCCCTTGCTCCTGTCTTTTCTTAGTTCCTGTTTTCTAGTTTTTTCCCAGCTTTGAACCCTCTGCCTGACCTGACCCTGAGCCTGCCTGCCATCCTGTACCTTTGCCCCCACCCACAAGGTGTATAAACAACAACAATAAATAAGGATAAAATAAGATAATAGATACAAAACAAAAACGTGAAGAACATAAATCAATCAACTCTAATTAGCACATGTAGGACAGTATGCAAGTGTCTTTTCACATGTGCAGCACATAGTATTTGTTTTACAGTCCTTCTTTTGGGGCAGAATTGGCATCTCTTTCTCTTGCCTGCCCCAGCTGCAGCCTCAGGTGGATCAGGACAAGATTCAGCCCTCTGAACAGCTTTCACAAGTGCTGCAGAAGTTGCTGTGCGGGGTAGGCACTCCCTTCTTTGAATGTGTGGGGTTACAAGTGCCTTTCCTAGCTTCTCCAGGAACACCCTCCTCTTGTTCCGCATATCAGGCATCCAGATAGGGTTGATCTTGTTCCATATCACGAAGGCATTGTATGAGGACACATCGATGATGAAAGATGACCAGGGGCCAGCGGGCAGCCATCTTCCTGCAGCTGTAAGTTCCAATCACCTTGTCCAGGTTGTCCACACCTCCTTTGTTGTGGTTGTAGTCCAGGATGATGGCTGGCTTCCTGTCCTCACGAACACTGATCTCAGCCCTTTTTTGCAGTGTACTCAGGAGGACCACATTCTTGTTCCTCTTTGGGAGGTAAGAAACTAGAGTGGTGGGGGTGAAGGCAAACTTTCATGAGAAGGCCTCTCTCCCCTTTGTTGCGAGGAGTGCAGGGGTGAGCCCAGGCTTGTTCTTTCTAACTGTGCCAACCAGGGTGATCTTCCTCTTCAGGAGCTGCTGACTGAGTTCAGGAGCTGCTGACGGAGTCCAGCGAAAATAATCTTGTCTCCTGGACTCTGTCCACGCATTTCAAGGCTGCGTTGAAACAATGACTGGTAAATGATCCAAGACCAGCTCAGTTAATGCCTACCATTGTAACAATGGGTCATCTTAATGCTGCCTTAAATGTTCATCATCTTAAGGGCATTGGCAAACACAATGTAAGTCATTTAATTTATGGACCCCTAATTGCACCAAATACATCTGTTTATCCTACAGCTATTGTAAGCAGTAATCATGAGCCTATAAACCAGAGTTACACTGTTAGCACTGAGGCGGTGTGCAATAGTTGGAAGACCACTTTATGCAGCTCACCCTGCACTATCAGCTCCAATGTAAATAACATGAGTAAGTCTACCTTGATAAGCTTCCCAGTAAAGCATTAAAAACAATCAAGCAACCCAGAAAAGTGCTAAAAATAGCCCATATTAACATATGTAGCCTAAGAAACAAGGTCCATGAAGTCAATAACTTGCTTGTAACAGATGACAGTCATATTCTGACTATCTCTGAAACTCACTTAGATAATACCTTTGATGATACAGTGGTAGCAATACATGGTTATAACATCTACCGAAAAGACAGAAATGCCAACGGAGGCGGTGTTGCGGTCTATATTCAGAACCACATTCCTGTAAAGCTTAGAGACGATCTAATGTTAAATACTGTTGAAGTAATATGGCTACAGGTTCATCTGCATCACCTAAAGCCAATTCTTGTGGAAAGCTGCTATAGACCACCAAGTACTAACAGTCAGTATCTGGATAACATGTATGAAATGCTTGATAATGTATGTGATATCAACAGAGAAGTATATTTTCTGGGTGATTTAAATATTGACTGGCTATCATCAAGCTGCCCACTCAGGAAAAAACTTCAAACTGTGACCAGTGCCTGCAACCTGGATCAAATAAAATAAAATGTATTTATAAATCCCTTCTTACATCAGCTGACGTCACAAAGTGCTGTACAGCAACCCAGCCAAAAACCCCAAACAGCAAACAATGCAGGTGTAGAAGCACAGTGGCTAGGAAAAACTCCCTAGAAAGGCCACAACCTAGGAAGAAACCTAGAGAGGAACCAGGCTATGAGGGTGGCCAGTCCTCTTCTGGCTGTGCCGGGTGGAGATTATAACAGAACATGGCCAAGATGTGGCCATGTGGGTCAAATATGTGGGTCAAATAATAATAATCACAGTGGTTGTAGAGGGTGCAACAGGTCAGCACCTCAGGAGTAAATGACAGTTGGCTTTTCATAGCTGATCATTCAGAGAATCTCTACCACTCCTGCTGTCTCTAGAAAGTTGAAAACAGCAGGTCTGGGACAGGTAGCACATCCGATGACCAGGTCACGGTTCCATAGCCGCAGGCAGAACAGTTGAAACTGGAGCAGCCGTACAAAGGGGTGGACTGGGGACAGCAAGGAGTCATCAGGCCAGGTAGTCCTGAGGCAAGGTCCTAGGGCTCAGGTCCTCCGAGAGAGAAAGAAAGAAAATAGAGAAAAAGAGAGAGAGAATTAGAGAGAGCATACTTAAATTCACACACGACACCGGATAAGACAGGATAAATACTCCAGATATAACAGACTTACCCTAGCCCCCGACACAAACTATTGCAGCATAAATACTGGAGGCTAAGACAGGAGGGGTCGGGAGACAATGTGGCCCCGTCCGACGACACCCCCGGACAGGGCCAAACAGGCAGGATATAACCCCACCCACTTTGCCAAAGCACAGCCCCCACACCACTAGAGGGATATATCCAACCACCAACTTACCATCCTGATACAAGGCCGAATATAGCCCACGGTTGTCAGTCAACCGACCAGGGTTGTTACAAACAGCACAGGAATTAAATCATCAACATGTATTGATCACATCTTTACAAATGCTGCAGATATTTGCTTTAAAGCAGTATCCAAATCCATAGGATGTAGTGATCACAATATAATAGCCATATCTAGGAAAACCAAAGTTCCAAAGGCTGGGCCTAATCTAGTGTATAAGAGGTCATACAAGCAGTTTTGTAGTGATTCATATGTTGATGATGTAAAGAATATTTGCTGGTCTGTGGTGTGTAATGAGGAGCAACCAAACGCTGCACTTGACACATTTATGAAACTACTTATTCCAGTTACTAATAAGCACGCACCCATTAAGAAAATGACTGTAAAAACTGTTAAATCCCCTTGGATTGATGAGGAATCGAAAAAATGTATTCTTGAGAGGGATGAGGCAAAAGGTATGGCAATTAAGTCTAGCAGCCCAACTGATTGGCAAACATATTGCAAATTAAGAAATCATGTGACTAAACTAAATAAAAATTAAAAATAAACTACACTATGAAACAAATATACATAATATAAAGAATGATAGTAAAAAGCTTTTTGGCAACTTAAATGACATTTTGTGGAAAAAAGCCAACTCGGCTCCTTCATTCATTGAATCAGATGGCTCATTCATCACAAAGCCCACTGATATTGCAAACTACTTTAATTACTTTTTCATTGGCAAGATAAGAAAACTTAGGGATGACATGCCAGCAACAAACACTGACACTACACATCCAAGTATATCGGACCAAACTATGAAAGACAAGAATTGTCTTTCATAGTGTGGAAGAGGTGAAATTATTTTTGTTGTCTATCAACAATGACAAGCCACCGGGGTCTGACAATCTGGATGGAAAATTACTGAGGATAATAGCAGTCACGTCCTGATCTGTTTCACCTGTCCTTGTGCTTGTCTCCACCCCCCTCCAGGTGTCGCACATCTTCCCAATGATCCCCTATGTATTTATACCTGTGTTCTCTGTCTGTTTGTTGCCAGTTCGTCTTGTTCGTTCAAGCTTACCATCGGTTTTCCTGTCAGCTCCTATCGTTTCCCAGCCTCTCTTTGCTAGTCCTCCCGGTTTTGACATTTTCCTGTCCTGACCCTGTACCTGCCCGCCTGACCTCTCTGTCTGACCCTGAGCCTCCCTGCCGTCCTGTACCTTTGCTCCACCTCTGGATTACTGAATCTTGCCTGTCCCTGACCCTGAGTCCACCTGCTGCCCTGTACCTTTGCCTTACCCTGGATTTTCGACCCATGCCTGCCTCGACCTGTCTTTGCCTGCCCCTGTTGCTACAATAAACAATGTTACTTCGACAGTCTGCATCTGGGTCTTACTTTGATTCCTGATAAGCAGATGATATTACCACTCATATTTGCCACATCTTCAATTTAAGCCTACTAGAGAGCGTGTGCCCTCAGGCCTGGAGGGAAGCTAAAGTCATTCCGCTACCCAAGAATAGTAAAGCCCCCTTTACTGGCTCAAATAGCCAACCAATCAGCCTGTTACCAACCCTTAGTAAACTTCTGGGAAAAATTGTGTTTGACCAGATACAAAGATATTTCACAGTAAACAAATTGACAACAGAATTTCAGCATTCTTATAGGGAAGGACACTCAACAAGCACAGCACTTACACAAATGACTGATGATTGGCTGAGAGAAATTGATGATAAAGTGATTGTGGGGGATGTTTTGTTAGACTTCAGTGCAGCTTTTGACATTATCGATCACAGTCTGCTGCTGGAAAAACGTATGTGTTATGGCTTTACACCTCCTGCTATAATATGGATAAAGAGTTACTTGTCTAACAAAACACAGAGGGTGTTCTTTAATGGAAGCCTCTCAAATACAATCCAGTTAGAATCAGGAATTCCCCAGGGTAGCTGTTTAGGCCCCTTGCCTTTTTCAATATTTACTAACGACATGCCACTAACTTTGAGTAAAGCCAGAGTGTCTATGTATGCGGATGACTCAACATTATACATGTCAGCTGCTACAGCGACTGAAACGACTGCAACACTCAACAAAGAGCTGCAGTTCGTTTCAGAGTGGGTGGCAAGGAATAAGTTAGCCCTAAATATTTCTAAAACTAAAAGCATTGTATTTGGAACAAAACACTCACTAAACCCTAAACCTCAACTAAATCTTGTAATAAATAATGTGGAAATTGAGCAAGTATAGATGACTAAACTGCTTGGAGTAACCCTAGATTGTAAACTGTCATGGTCAAAACATTATGATGCCGTTAGTCGCTAAGATGGGGAGAAGTCTGTCTATAATAAAGCGATGCTCTGCCGCCTTAACAACACTATCAACAAGGCAGGTCCTACAGGCCCTAATTTTGTTGCACCTTGACTACTGTTCAGTCGTGTGGTCAGATGCCACAAGAAAAGGACTTAGGAAAATTGCAATTGGCTCAGAACAGGGCAACACGGCTGGTCCTTGGACGTACACAGAGAGCTAATATTAAAAATATGCATGTCAATCTCTCCTGGCTGAAAGTGGAGGAGAGATTGACTTCATCACTACTTTTATTTATGAGAGGTATTGACATGTTGAATGCACAGAGCTGTCGGTCTAAACTACTGGCACACAGCTCGGACACCCATGCATACCCCACAAGACATGCCACAAGAGGTCTCTTCATAGTCCCCAAGTCCAGAACAGACTTTGGGAGGCACACAGTACTACATAGAGCCATGACTAAATGGAACTCTATTCCACAGCAAGTAACTCATGCCAGCAGTAAAATTAGATTTCAAAAACAGATTAAAAAAACACCTTATGGCACAGCGGGGACTGTGAAGCAACACAAACATTGGCACAGACACATGCATACACACACACACGCGATTACACACGCACTATACATACACATGGACTTAGTACTGTAGATATGTGGTAGTGGTGGAGTAGGGGCCTGAGGGCACACAGTGTGTTGTGAAATCTGTAAATATATTGTAATGTTTTTAAAATTGTATAAACTGCCTTAATTTTGCTGGACCCCAGGAAGAGTAGCTGCTGCTTTGGCAGCAGCTAATGGGGATCCATAATAAATACAAATAAAATACAAATAAGAGGTGAAGGAATTGTCACGTAACATTGTGCAACCTCAGTTCATCTGTCACATCAAGCACAACCCGCATCCCCTGGTTCTGTTCCCTGCCTCCACTGGTCAGCTTCCCTGTGTAGACTTGCATCTTCCAAGCGTAGCTGGATTGTGTGTCAGGTCACCCATATCTTGATTCCATACTTTGCTGGCTTGCTAGGCATATACTGCCGGAAAGGACAGTGACCTTTTGACAAAAGAGATTACTATCAGTAATTAGTATCAGTGTCGATACATGATAAAATGAACAGTGAAAATCACTTACATTACAGATATGAAAATAAAAATGTACCTCTGAATGGAACCAGTTGCTCATCCACTGTTACTTCAGGCCCGGCGTTGTAGAGGTATGGCAGACGCTCCACCCACTTCTCCCAGACCTCCCTTATGGCCGCCAATTTGTCTCTCACACGTCTTGCAGGTGTCACGCCCTGACCGTAGAGAGCTTTTTATGTCTCTATTTTGGTTTGGTCAGGGTGTGATTTGGGTTGGCATTCTATGTTCATTTTCTATGTTTTGTATTTTTTTGTTGTTTGGCCGGGTGTGGTTCTCAATCAGAGGCAGCTGTCTATTGTTGTCTCTGATTGAGAACCATACTTAGGTAGCTTTTTCCCACATGGTTTTTGTGGGTAGTTATTTTCTGTTTTGTGTTTCTACACATGACAGGACTGTTTCGTTTTCGTTCATTCCCTTTGTTATTTTTGTTATGCTGTTCAGTTCAATAAAGAGTATGAACACTTACCACGCTGCGCTTTGGTCCGACTACTCTTCATCCGACGACGAAAATTGTTACAGCAGGTCTTGACTCACGGTTATCAAATCGTAGCATTCTTGAGAAAGTGTGAAAGACTTTCAGTGGCATCGTGGCACGGAAAATCGGCCTTCCACTCTCTGCATCCCAGAGACTACATGTAGCCTCGCCTCGGGACCTATACACACCCACTAAGATTAGCAGCCCTATATAGGCACGCAGGTCAATGTCATCCATTCTTCTCCAGTTGTCTCCATATTTACGGAAACCCTCCAAATTTGTCATCTCCAGGATGATTTTTAAGATGGCTGGTGTGATGAACATGTAGAATGTTGAGGCGATGTCCTGGGCATAGGCATCTGCATGTCTTGTGAGCCCTGGGGTCATGCTTATGACATTTTGTGCTGCCATCCTGCCCTGGTTGTCATATGGTGACAAGGACCATGTTACGTTGCTGTTCTTTGACAAAAATATCTCTCTTTCAGCTTGGGGGATTTCTTCTTCATCTGAAGATGATGCATCGTGCTCTGGGTTGTATTGTTCCCCATCTTCAGATACCTCCTCCTCTTCTAAATCATTGTTCTCTTGTTCCTCCTGGACATCTGGAAAAATCAGATCTATGACCTGTTGGGCACTGAAACGTGCACTCATGGCTTCGGCAAAGAGAGAACTGGGGGAATGTTATCTGCAGCACCTTTATATCCTCTGACTGCATTCCCCATTAGTAAACAATGCTTTCAAGAAATGTTTATTTTGTCTGAAATTGTTTATATTTTGTCTGAAATTGTTTTTATTTTGTCTGTGAACTTGAGTCATGTGTGCGGTCGTGGAGGGGAGATGCTGCACATGCACAAGAAGGTTTTAGTTTTGTCTGACACCGTACCCAAACCGGCTGAGCGCATGCACCATCGTGCGCAAATTGATTTTGTCCCCCCACACCAAACGGAATCAAGACACGCAGGTTAAAATATCAAAACAAACTCTGAACCAATTATATTAATTTGGGGACAGGTCGAAAAGCATTAAACATTTATGGTAATTTAGCTAGCTAGCTTGCAGTTGCTAGTTAATTTGTTCTATTTAGCTAGCTTGCTGTTGCTAGTTAATTTGTCCTGGGATATAAACGTTGAGGTGCTATTTTACCTGAAATCCACAAGGTCCTCTACTCTGACAACTAATCCACACATAAAAGGTCAACCGAATCGTTTCTAGTCATCTCTCCTCCTGTCTTCTTTGGACTTAACTGGCGATTGGCAACTAACTTTCATAAAAGGTGTATTACCACCACCGACCTCCGTTCGTCTTTCAGTCACCCACGTCAGTATAACCAAATGAGGAGATGGCACGTGGGTATCTGCTTCTGTAAACCAATGAGGAGATGGGAGAGGCAGGACTTGCAGCGTGATCAGCGTCACAAATAGAACTGACTTCTATTTTAGCCCTTGGCAACGCAGACGCTCGTTGGCGCGCGCGAGCAGTGTGGGTGCAATAATTGAATAACAGGTATGTCTAAATTTATTTTGCAATACTTGTGCATGCAATTCTCTAGGTATAGTTATTATTGCGATGTTTCACTTTTTCTAATGTTGAGGTCACTCTAGGAAAGTCATCAAATTTCAAGTTGAAAAAATATCATTTAGGGGGTTTTCTCTGCTGTTAAACATAGTGGCGGGTCATTTTTGACCCTTAAGACAACACAAGGGTTAAGACATTTCTGATTCAGGAAATTCAGACCAGCTATTCACCGTATGACAAATTATTACATTCCCAATTTTCCTAATACCAACATTTCTAAGACAAATGTCAAAGAGCATAACAACACACTTGTTGAAACTATTTTTCAAATTTGCTTATACTCCCTTATCATACTGGTGACCTCATGGCAGAGTTACAGGGTCAGGGAGTTACAGCGCTAACCCTCAGGAACAAATGCCGACCATACAGCAGACCCAATCTTGTGAGATTTATATCGATAACAAAGACAAAAACAAGAACCACCAAAACAACAGCAATACACTTCTTCATATTATACTTATTCTCACCCATTGTCTCTATCATATCTAGTGAGGTTGATCAGGCCTCACCAGAAAGTCAGGACAAAGGTCCTACAACACCATTAAGTATTTTCTTTCCTTTTTCATTCCCTGTACTTTCGAAACCATTTAAAAACATTTCAAACATTTCCATCATTTTGCTTACCCGGTTTACAACCAAATTAAAAAGACCCCACATCAATAGATCAAACACAGTATTGCTGGTATGTGTGATAAAACGTAGGGCAAAATCAATAATTGGCCAGCCCTTACATATTTGGGAGCTCCCTCTGCGGCAAGATCCGCAGAGGGAGCTTTATACTTTATAAAACTGCAGAATTTCACTAACTGTTTCCCAAGACAACAGCCTCGGGAAACATTTCAAAGAGAGAGATAGAGACACCCCATCCTCTCTTAAAAGAGAAAATAAACATTTTGTTACTTTCACTAGTCTACATATGTTTCCCTCAGCTCAGAAAACCCTCTCAATCACCATCACGCAGTACATTTCTCTTACACTCTAACACTGTCTTTCTGTCTAACGTTACTTTACCAGGTGAACAAAAAGTTTTAAATTACAGAAAAAACAATACATGATAACTTCTGTTCACAGAGAGCCCACTGTCCTCCCTCCACTCTTTAATAATTTGTGTTTTAATCCATCCCAATGTTTATGTACCCTTTATGTAGCCTATACTACACTTAGACACGGCAACATTTATCTCACCACCCAGTCTAACGATTTACTCTCGTAAATGACTGGTCTCTCTTTTCCCCCATGATTTTACGTAACCACCGCACTACAATGCCCTTCATGTTCATGAACGAAACATTTTAAAAGGCAATTTTAAGTTTGGCATCCCCAATGCTGGCGTCTAACACAATTGCTTTTTCAACACCCTACAAACAACCCTCTCCTCCCTTTAGTCAATATTATAAATCTATTTCAGAATCAGACGGAATAAAGTGTCTCAAGAGATTTTTCAAAAACAAGGTTCTTCTGAACTTGCAAGGAGTGTTTGGCCTGGTAATTTTAACTTGTTACCTTTTAGAATCCATTCCCCTGGCATTTCACACCCGTCACCATGTAACATTATCCGGGTATTGTTACTGGTCTGTCGTGTCTGGACTATCATTAAATGTGAAGACTGTTATTTTATAGTGTGATTATTATTGCGCGATTAAACTAATAATGTAAACATGAATGAATTTAGTCGGGGCACCACAGAATTTTTTTATAGTCTCTATTTCCCGAATGGACTCCTCAGATATTTTCACATCTTATCGAGTAAAGTCTTCTATTAATGATTATTAATATTTACCTTGTGTTAGTCTCATTATAAACATCATAAAATGTTGGGTTATCTGCATGAACCTTAGCATAAATAATGAATCAGCGATATACAAATTACCTGAACTTCTTATGGATGTCCCACCTCGACAACTTCCGGTGAAATTGCAGAGCGCCAAATTCAAATTAAATTACTATAAATATTTAACTTTCATGAAATCACAAGTGCAATACATCAAAATAAAGCTTAACTTGTTGTTAATCCAGCCGCCGTGTCAGATTTCAAAAAAACTTTACGGCGAAAGCAAACCATGCGATTATCTGAGGACAGCGCTCAGCACACAAAATATTACAAACAGTAACCAGCCAAGTAGATTAGTCACGAAAGTCAGAAATAGCAATAAAATGAATCACTTACCTTTGATGATCTTCGTATGGTTGCACTCACAAGACTCCTAGTTACACAATACATGTTAGTTTTGTTCGATAAAGTCCCTCTTTATATCCAAAAACCTCAATTTTGTTGGAGCGCTTTTCATCCAAAATTCCGAATGCTGCCCCCTATCCCAAAAAAGTGTATTATTAATTTACTAACTATCTTAGTCAATCACAGAACTACATAACAAACAAACAGTAGATATTGGTTACTAACACAATGCATTGATAACATGATAGAAATGTCCCTAGTGGGCTAAGCCGATATGATGGCTTGGTAGACAAAGGAAAGGGGGTGGAGACTGAGAAAGAGCAGGAGAACAGAATGGATAACTACACTCACAGAAATTGCTAATACTTTACATGAATGACCTCTCATTCGAAAATAAATTGCAATTTACATATTTACAAGTGTATGTCTTGCTGTCTCTCTCTGTGGTCACCAGTCCATCTCCTGGAGAGAGTCGACAGAAAAGTCTCTGGTTGTGTTTCCCTGAAGATCAAAGTCGTAGGTGGTTAGAATGGATACTTCAGAGTACCATTCTGGAATGTTCTTAGGCTAGATGTTTTGGCGGTTGTCGGTATTCTCGTTCTAGGTTTATGGAATTTCTAGCTGCAGACTAGTAATTCATCGTCTAGAATTTCTCACTTATTCTGTAGTGATTGATAGTCTCAGAGTTGAACCATTTCCAGCCTTGTAGCCAATGCTCCACGTGGTATGGTCTACTGGTCTTGTAGTTTTAAACCATTTCACACGTAGCTTCAGCTGTATGTTTTCTAGTCTTCTTAACCATTTGCGATGTCCGGCTTACCTTGGGTCTCATTGGCATGAAATGTAAATTTCGTCACAGGTGATTTTATACTCTAGAGTACAAAAGAGCGGTTCCATGACGCCGACGTAATGTCTATGCTCACGTGGGCATGGCAACTGACTAGTTAATCTTTACATGAAAATCCATAGTCTTTCTTTCTTTATTTATTTAACCTTTATTTAACCAGATAGGCTAGTTGAGAACAAGTTCTCATTTACAACTGCGACCTGGCAAAGATAAAGCAAAGCAGTGTGACACAAACAACAACACAGAGTTACACATGGAATAAACAAACATACAGTCAATAACACAATAGAGAAAAAAAGTCTATATACAGTGTGTGAAAATGAGGTAAGATAAGGAGGTAAGGCAATAAATAGGCCATAGTGGTGAAATAATTACAATTTAGCAATTAAACACTGGAGTGATAGATGTGCAGAAGATGAATGTGCAAGTAGAGATACTGTGGTGCAAAGGAGCAAAAAAATAAATAACAGTATGGGGATGAGGTAGTTGGATGGGCTATTTACAGATGGGCTATGTACAGATGCAGTGATCTGTGAGCTGCTCTGACAGCTGGTGCTTTAAGTTAGTGAGGGAGATATGGGTCTCCAGCTTCAGTGATTTTTGCAATTCGTTCCAGTCATTGGCAGCAGAGAACTGGAAGGAAAGGCGGCCAAATGAGGAATTGGCTTTGGGGGTGACCAGCGAAATATACCTGCTGGAGCGCGTGCTGCGGGTGGGTGCTGCTATGGTGACCAGTGAGCTGAGATAAGGCGGGGCTTTACCTAGCAAAGACTTATAGATGACCTGGAGCCAGTGGGTTTGGCGACGAATATGAAGCGAGGGCCAGCCAACAAGTGCATACAGGTCGCAGTGGTGGGTAGTATATGGGGCTTTAGTGACAAAACGGATGGCACTGTGATAGACTGCATCCAATTTACTAAGTAGAGTGTTGAAGGCTATTTTGTAAATGACATCGCCGAAGTCAAGGATCGGCAGGATAGTCAGTTTTACGAGGGTATGTTTGGCAGCATGAGTGAAGGATGCTTTGTTGCAAAGTAGGAAGCCGATTCTAGATTTAATTTTGGATTGGAGATGCTTAATGTGAGAGTGGAAGGAGAGTTTACAGTCTAACCAGACACCTAGGTATTTGTAGTTGTCCACATATTCTAAGTCAGAACCGTCCAGAGTAGTGATGCTGGACGGGCGGGCAGGTGCGGGCAGCGATTGGTTGAAAAGCATGCATTTAGTTTTACTTGCATTTAAGAGCAGTTGGAGGCCCATGGAAGGAGTGTTTTATGGCATTGAAGCTCATCTGGAGGTTAGTTAACACAGTGTCCAAAGAAGGGCCAGAAGTATACAGAATGGTGTCGTCTGCGTAGAGGTGGATCAGAGACGCACCAGCAGCAAGAGCGACATCATTGATGTATACAGAGAAAAGAGTCAGCTCGAAAATTGAACCCTGTGGCCCATAGAGACTGCAAGAGGTCCGGACAACAGGCCCCCCCGATTTGACACACTGAACTCTATCAGAGAAGTAGTTGGTGAACCAGGCGAGGCAGTCATTTGAGAAACCAAGGCTGTTGAGTCTGCCGATAAGAAAAGAGTCAGCTCGAAAATTGAACCCTGTGGCACCCCCATAGAGACTGCAAGAGGTCCGGACAACAGGCCCCCCCGATTTGACACACTGAACTCTATCAGAGAAGTAGTTGGTGAACCAGGCGAGGCAGTCATTTGAGAAACCAAGGCTGTTGAGTCTGCCGATAAGAATGTGGTGATTGACAGTGTCGAAAGCCTTGGCCAGGTCGATGAATACAGCTGCACAGTATTGTCTCTTATCGATGGCGGTTATGACATCGTTATGATTCTCATTTAGAAGGTTAACATCACATTACATCTTTTCACAAATAGTTTCATGTTTAATCACATACGTTTCACATTATTTAGAGGTTAACCTGACAGCTGGGAAATGTACACTTTAAGAGATACAGTTATGTGTGTTTTCTGTCCATCATGGAATCACCAAATGAAACACACTCAACATGATTGTCCCTTAAGTGTTATTGAGAATTTTCCAGACCATGTGTGTTAATTATTAATTGCAGAAAAGCTAGTAAGATGGGTGCACTCTATATGTGCTCTGGGTCATTAGACACCATTAGACATGCACCTGAGTGGGGTGTGGACACGATTGGTTATTCCTGTAACTGTGTTATGGCCTAAAATGTACTGTTGCTATGGATAGACCTCTTGGGTCTTTTCCAGAACATGGGTGTCCCTTTCAGAGGAGTTAGCAGGATGACATGTCTGGTTATTTCTGTAAAGTGCCAAGGACTGTTGCTATGGTCCTACATGCATGAACCTGTCTTAAGGCGAGTACATGTCTGTATTTTTGAACTATTGGTGTGTCACTACAGTTTCCATGCACTATTATGAAACCAAACTAAACTTAGTGCAAGGCCATAAGATAACGGTGGCTAAATGCCAGAAGGGATGAGTCATTAAGAAGAATTTCTATGGGTGTGACGTAAGGAGGAAAAATGTATAAGAAGTATGTGCCAAGACTGGAAAGTAGTTGATTTCATGAACCAGCTCGGGTTTTGTTATGTCGTAATTAAAGTCTATTTGAACTCACAGGCTCCGGCATTTGAGAAATATGATTGACTGAATATTTCCACAACAGTGTCCACTGACCTTTCCCACATTCTCAAAAGTAGAAATATGGTTAAGTTCTCCCATTTTGGGGATTAGGAGTTTTGAACTAAGAGAAGCTCTTTGTTCTGGTAGATTCTCTCAATACTGCATAGCAGTTTCTACCAGGTATTTATGACCTGTCGTAAAGTCATAAAACTGTGGAGAGAGAGAGAGAGAGGAGGGGGGGGGCTATGATTCTCCCTACAGGGCATGTCATGACTGGTCCTATGGTCAGATACAGTGGGGAGAACAGGTTTTCCTACTTACAAAGCATGTAGAGGTCTGTAATTTTTATCATAGGTACACTTCAACTGTGAGAGACGGAATCTAAAACAAAAATCCAGAAAATCACATTGTATGATTTTTAAGTAATTAATTTGCATTTTATTGCATGACATAAGTATTTGATCACCTACCAACCAGTAAGAATTCCAGCTCTCACAGACCTGTTAGTTTTTCTTTAAGAAGCCCTCCTGTTCGCCACTCATTACCTGTATTAACTGCACCTGTTTGAACTCGTTACCTGTATAAAAGACACCTGTCCACACACAATCAAACAGATTCCAACCTCTCCACAATGGCCAAGACCAGAGAGCTGTGTAAGGACATCAGGGATAAAATTGTAGACCTGCACAAGGCTGGGATGGGCTACAGGACAATAGGCAAGCAGCTTGGTGAGAAGGAAACAACTGTTGGCGCAATTATTAGAAAATGGAAGAAGTTCAAGATGACGGTCAATCACCCTCGGTCTGGGGCTCCATGCAAGATTTCACCTCGTGGGGCATCAATGATCATGAGGAAGGTGAGGGATCAGCCCAGAACTACACGGCAGGACCTGGTCAATGACCTGAAGAGAGCTGGGACCACAGTCTCAAAGAAAACCATTAGTAACACACTACGCCGTCATGGATTAAAATCCTGCAGCGCACGCAAGGTCCCCCTGCTTAAGCCAGTGCATGTCCAGGCCTGTCTGAAGTTTGCCAATGACCATCTGGATGATCCAGAGGAGGAATGGGAGAAGGTCATGTGGTCTGATGAGACAAAAATAGAGCTTTTTGGTCTAACTCCACTCGCCGTGTTTGGAGGAAGAAGAAGTATGAGTACAACCCCAAGAACACCATCCCAACCGTGAAGCATGGAGGTGGAAACATCATTCTTTGGGGATGCTTTTCTGCAAAGGGGACAGGACGACTGCACCGTATTGAGGGGAGGATGGATGGGGCCATGTATCGCGAGATCTTGGCCAACAACCTCCTTCCCTCAGTAAGAGCATTGAAGATGGGTCGTGGCTGGGTCTTCCAGCATGACAACGACACGAAGCACACAGCCATGGCAACTAAGGAGTGGCTCCGTAAGAAGCATCTCAAGGTCCTGGAGTGGCCTAGCCAGTCTCCAGACCTGAACCCAATAGAAAATCTTTGGAGGGAGCTGAAAGTCCGTATTGCCCAGCGACAGCCCCGAAACCTGAAGGATCTGGAGAAGATCTGTAGGGAGGAGTGGGCCAAAATCCCTGCTGCAGTGTGTGCAAACCTAGTCAAGAACTACAGGAAACGTATGATCTCTGTAATTGCAAACAAAGGTTTCTGTACCAAATATTAACTTCTGCTTTTCTGATGTATCAAATACTTATGTCATGCAATAAAATGCAAATTAATTACTTAAAAATCATACAATGTGATTTTCTGGATTTTTGTTTTAGATTCCGTCTCTCATAGTTGAAGTGTACCTATGATAATAATTACAGACCTCTACATGCTTTGTAAGTAGGAAAACCTGCAAAATCGGCAGTGTATCAAATACTTGTTCTCCCCACTGTACATGGGTACTAGTCGTACTGCTTTCGATTCTGCCCGTTTCCACAGTAAATATAATACTTTTTGAGTCGTATATTTAGCCCGCTACACTCAATGACCAATGGCCCCTCACCTAAAACAGGGCTCTGACGCTCTGTACCTGGGGATAGGTTCACTGCTCTTATCTCCTGTTTCTTTGTCTTAGCTTGGCCGTTAAAACCACACACACGTCTGCAAAGTGTGCGGAATTGGAATCCACTCTTAAAGTCTCCTTTACTATTTCATCCCAATGAAAAATGCTGGTTGTCACGCCCTGACCTTAGAGAGCCTTTTTATGTCTCTATTTGGTTTGGTCAGGGTGTGATTTGGGGTGGGCATTCTATGTTCTGTTTTCTAGGTTTGTGTATTTCTATGTTTTTGCCGGGTATGGTTCTCAATCAGGGACAGCTGTCCATCATTGTCTCTGATTGGGAATCATACTTAGGCAGCCTTTTTCCCTTGTGTCATTGTGGGAAGTTGTATTTGCTTGCTGTACCATAGCCCTTGTAAGCTTCACGGTCGTTTCTTGTTTTGTTGGCGACATTTATTCAAATAAAATTAAATGTACGCTCCCCACGCTGCACCTTGGTCTCCTTCCAACATCGGCCGTGACACTGGTCCACTACCTCCACAATAACCAATTTGATAACAGGTTTAAAACCTGCTATCAAAGCATACGTACACATTCTATCAACATACTCACATACCCAGTCTTTCTTATGCTGAGTACAGCTACTAATTTAGGTTTCATCAGTTTTGTTTTTCTGTTGATAGAACGCTAACATCAGAACACTGGTGTATTGAGCTTTGATTTTTCTTTTATATCATTGTGCCAACTCACAAGAGCGTCTCTGAAGTCTTTAGTCTTTCTTGGGCTCCCGAGAGGCTCAGTGGTCTAAGGCCCTGCATCTCAGTGCTAGAGGTGTCACTACAGACACCCTGGCTCGAATCCAGGCTGTATCACAACCGGCCGTGATTGGGAATCCCATAGGGCGGCGCACAATTGGCCCAGCGTCGTCCGGGTTTGGCCGGTGTAGGCTGTCATTGTAAATAAGAATTTGTTCTTAACTGACTTGCCTAGTTAAATAAAGGTTCAATAAAAAATTTGATTGTAATTTTCTGTCAGCATGGAAATGCTGCCCAATTTTATCCATGATTGGATTTTTTCCATAATCGAGCCGAATTGGTAGAATGCCCTTGCGCTTCTTTTAGCGCCTCTATGGCTTTGCTATAGTTGACCTCTTCTATTCCCCCTTTTACTGGAGTGTCAGAAACCACGGACGACATTTAAATGGTGGTTATTTCTGAGCCTCTCTCAACGATGTCCAGAGTGTTTAGATTTCCTCACTCACGGCTCTAATATACAGTACCAGTCAAAAGTTTGAACACACCTACTCATTCAAGGGTTTTTATTTATTTTTACTATTTTCTATTTTCTTCTTCTCTATATATTTTAGATTCTTCAAAGTAGCCACCCTTTGCCTTGATGACAGCTTGGCACACTCTTGAATTCTCTCAACCAGCTTCACCTGGAATGCTTTTCCAACAGTCTTGAAGGAGTTCCCACATATGCTGCGCACTTGTGGGCTGCTTTTCCTTCACTCTGCGGTCCAACTCATCACAAACCATCTCAATTGGGTTGAGGTTGGGTGATTGTGGAGGCCAGGTCATCTCATGCAGCACTCCTTCTTGGTCAAATAGCCCTTACAGCGCAAACCAGATGGGAGACCTAATGTCTTATACCAGTGTCACGCTTCAAATATCACTGTTGTTGTCAACAAATATTCCCAAAATTAGGGTCCATCGTCCGTTCATCAAATAAATCTCTCATCAACGCACGCACATTCAGGAAACAAAAACAAACAGGAACGTCTTCCTTTCTTCTAATTCAAATTGAGTTATTTCTTCCCCATCAAAATATTTTCTAACAAGTTAATGTAATGCAGGACTGTCACATCTACTCCCGCTCCTCCTCTCCGGCGTTTGACGTCGCCAGTATATTAACCACCGGTCCTGCGATCCATCATTACGCGCACCTGCAGATCATTATGATACTCACCTGGACTCCATTACCTTCCTGATTACCTCCCCTTTATCTGTCACTCCCTTGGGTTCCTTCCTCAGTCGTTATTGTTCCTGTGTTCATGCATTATCGCCACTGTTATGTTGTCTCGTTTCAAGTTTGTTGTTTTATTAAACGTTTCACCTGCACCTGCTTCTTGACTCACAGCGTCTCCGTTACAGAATACCGACTCAAACTATGGAAGCAGCAGGAAAATTGAATATCTCTCAGACGGTCGACGAACAGGGTTACCTTCTACGTCAACTGCACAACTGGGGACGCTATGGAAGAGGTTCTTCGCAGTTTGCAACGTCTCGAACACACACGGGAGGTGTTGCCTTCATCCAGCGGATGATACTCTACAACAAGTTTCCCCAGCGAGCCAGCACAACAGCCCATTCAGCAACCCGCGCAGGTCAGCGACGCCTGTTTATCCCTGTTACGAATCCCTTTGGCCCGGCAGTCTAGGGGGTATGGTAACGAGACCTGTAACATAACTCATGCAAATTATAGTAGTGAAAAAGTGACAGTGAGAACGAAATAACCACAGACAACTAAATTACCGTCAAACACTCATGGTTTATTTGTAAACACACGGTAAAGGGGGGGGGCAGGAAAAGGGGCTGAGCTGGAAAGAAACAAATATCCAAAAACACCCCTAAGCTAGACTAGCCTACTTCAACAACAGCTAACTAACTAACCAAAAATACAGCAGGGTGGTCCGCCCAGTTCTAACTAGTGTTCTTAGACAAAGTATTCCTACGGGTAGTGTATGCCCATGGGCGCCTTGTCTTGGTACCCCCTTTTCCCACAATCAAACAAACAGTCAAACACCATAAAAAAACAATACTCACAGGGTAACGGACAAAGTGACACGTAGTTGCAACACACAAGAGATCTAGAGAGAGATTGCATGACAGAGATCGAGCTCCAGAGAAAACAACTGACAGGGTTTTTAAACCAAGGGAAAGGGAATGTGATAGGGTAAGAGAAAAGGAGCAGGTGTCTTCTGATTAGCGACTGATTGGTGAATGATGATTGCCACCTGTGAGGGGAGTAGGAGAGAAAAGAAATACACACACAGGATACACACACCCAGGATACCTGTATCCGTAACAATCCCTCTTGGATAAGTATGATGGTACACCATCCAAATGCCGTGGCATCCTACTTCAGTGCTCCCTCTACTTTACACACCAGATGGGAGCCTCCACCACCGAGAGGTCCAAGGTTGCCACGGTTATTTCTCTGCTGACTGGGCGGGCGTTGTGATGGGCTACGGCCGTCTGGGAGAGAGGAGAGGATGAGCTAGATTCCTATGAGGGGTTCATGGCTCTGTTTAAATGTATTTTCGATCATCCCCCGGAGGGCAGAGAGGGATGTGAGTGTCTACTGCAATTATGGCAGGGGGACCAGATGGCTGCCGAGTACGCGCTCACCTTCCGGACAGTAGCAGCATCCAGTGGATGGAATGAGCCGGCGCTTCATAAGCTATTCAGAAGAGGTTTGCGTGAAGAGGTCCAGACGAAACTGGCCTGTCGAGACAACAACCTCACCCTGGACGCTCTCATTGCGATGGCCATCCGTCTGGATAACCTACTTCGGGAGCGCCGGTTCTCTCATCGCTTCTCTCCCTCCCTCAGTGAACACTCGGGATCAGAGCCTGAACCCATGGCGGTAGAGGTCACACGCCTCCCTGCGGCAGAGTGCCGCAGACGGATACAGCTGGGACTCTGTCTGTACTGTGGATAAGGAGGGCACAAGCTCCAGAGGGTTCCGGCATGTCCGAATCCGGGATCCACAAGAGCAGAGGGACGGTCACGTGATCTTCCACACCCTGGGGCAGGAGTGAGTATTCCATCTTCATCACTGTTTTCTAGGTTCTTTTTGGTGTCCATCACACTAGCTGACTGTCCCTCATGTAGTGTATACAGCTTTAGTGGATTCCAGTGGCGCAGGGAACTTTATTGACCATACCCTTGCCTCCTCTCTTAACATCATCTCATACCCTCTCCTTTTCTGGTTCAAGCCCTTGATAGTCAGCCTTTAGGATCCTGTACCATCACCCACATCACTCAACCACTCACCCTCACTGTGAAGTCCATTCATCAGGAGAACACCCCCTTCTTCATTGCCAGTGCACCAGTCCACAGGATCATCCTCGGCCGACATTGGCTTCAATGCCATAACCCTACCATCTCATGGTTGAGGATGAGAATTAAAGACGGGTCACCCGAATGCCGGAGGACCTGCTTCCTTGTCCCCTGTGGTTTCACGCCGGTTGAGTCCTATGGTTGCCCTTCAGCCCAACATCCCGGAGGTATACCAGGACCTGCGGGAGGTATTCTCCAAGACTCGCATCACCTGTCTTCCTTCTCATTGCTCCTGGGTCTGTGCCATCAACCTGCTTGCCGGTTCAGCGCCTCCACGCAGACGTATCTACCCTCTGTCGGTGGCTGAGACCCAGGCCATGGAAGATTACATCCAAGAGGCGCTCCAACAAGGTTTCATCTGCACGTCCACTTCCCCTGCGTCGGCCGGTTTATTCTTCATGGTCAAGAAGGATGGAGGGTTACGTCCCTGCATTGACTACAGAGGACTCAAAGAAATCACCACAAAGTATCGGTACCCTCTCCCAATGGTTCCGTCGGCCATCGAACAGCTCCGCTGGGCCTGGTTATTTACCAAACTGGACCTGCGGAGTGCTTACAATCTCATCCGCATCCGGGAATGGGATGAGTGGAAGATGGCATTTAGCACGATGTCTGGTCACTACGAGTACTTGGTGATGCCATTTGGCTTAGCAATGCTACGTCAGTGTTCCAGGCATTCGTTAACGAGGTGTTCAGGGCCATGCTCGTACGTGTATACCGTGGTGGTCGTGTATATCAGGTGGTCGTGTATATCGATGACATCCTGATCTACACGGCTATCCTGGAGGATCACATCACTCACGTTCGAGCAGTCCTGGAATGCCTCCTGGCTAACCACCTGTTCGTCAAGGCTGAGAAGTGCCAATTTTATCAGAGAGCTGTCTCCTTAGGCTACAAATCAGCCCGCAGGGTGTGAGGATGGATGACAAGAAGGTAGATGCAATCAGGTCCCAGTCCCAACCACCATAAAGTGCTTATAACGGTTTTTGGAGTTTGCCAACTTCTACCGCCGCTTCATCAGGAACTTCAGCTCTGTCGCCCCTCCTCTCACATCTGTCCTTAAAACTTCTTGTCAATAGGGGGGCGTTGTTTTCACTTTGGAAAAAATCGTGCCCAAATTAAACTGCCTCGTACTCTATTCTAGATCGTACAATATGCATATTATTATTACTATTGGATAGAAAACACTCTCAAGTTTCTAAAACTGTTTGAATTATATCTGTGAGTAAAACAGAACTCATTTTGCAGCAAACTTCCAGACAGGAAGTGAAAAATCTGAAAACGAGGCTCTGTTTCAGGGCCTGCCTATTCAATTGCCTAATATTTATCGATATACATGCACTTCATACGCCTTCCACTAGATGTCAACAGGCAGTGGAAGGTGGAATGGGGTGTCTAGCTTGATCTGAGGTCGAACAAGAGCTCTTGGAATGACGTGTCCAGAATTTCCTTTGTCTACCAAGGCGCGGGAAGCACCTCCATATTGTCTTATGATAAGCATTCGGTATACACGGCTAATATCTCCGGCTCTGATTTTATTTGATGCATGTGATAATAACATCGTAAAGCAGGTTTTTTCAACCGAGTTCTATCAGTTTATTCAACGTTTATTTGGACTTTTGGAGTTTTCCGTTCTTTGCGTCGAGAGAAACTGGGAACGTCATCAACATTGGCTAGCATTGTGGCACGAATTCGACAGGAGAAAAGGACATTCTAAAACCAAACAACGATTTATTCTCGACCTAGGACTCCTTGTACAAGATTCTGATGGAAGCTCAACAAAAGTAAGAACAATTTATGATGTTATTTCGTATTTCTGTGGAAAATGTTATTCCTATTCTCTGCCGTTTTGGCGGGCGCTGTCTCGCAATAACGCAAGCTGTTTGTTATGGTAAAGTTATTTAAAAAAAATCTAACACGGCGGTTGCATTAAGAACCAGTGTATCTTTCATTTGCCATACAACAAGTATTTTTATGTAAAATTTATGATGAGTTCTTTGGTCAGATTAGGTGAGTGTCCAAAATAGCTCCGGACATTCTGGTGAATCGATGCTACATATTCACAATGTATAACCACGGTTTGCAGCTCTAAATATGCACATTTTCGAACAAAACATAAGTGTATTGTATAACCTGATGTTATAGGACTGTCATCTGATGAAGTTGGTCAAGGTTAGTGATTAATTTTATATCTTTTGCTGGTTTTTGCGAATGCTATCTATGCGGTGAATAAATGCGGTTGTGTGTTTGGCTATTGTGGTAAGATAATATAATGCTATATTGTGTTTTCGCTGTAAAACACTTAAAAAATCGGAAATATTGGCTGGATTCACAAGATGTTTATCTTTCATTTGCTGTACACCATGTATTTTTCATAAATGTTTTATGATGAGTATTTAGGTATTTCACGTTGCTCTCTGTAATTATTCTGGCTGCTTTGGTGATATTTTTGATGGTAGCTGCAATGTAAAACTATGATTTATACCTCAAATATGCACATTTTCGAACAAAACATAAATTTATTGTATAACATGTTATAAGACTGTCATCTGATGAAGTTGTTTCTTGGTTAGTGACTAATTATATCTACAGTGGGGAGAACAAGTATTTGATACACTGACAATTTTGCAGGTTTTCCTACTTACAAAGCATGTAGAGGTCTGTAATTTTTATCATAGGTACACTTCAACTGTGAGAGAAGGAATCTAAAACAAAAATCCAGAAAATCACATTGTATGATTTTTAAGTAATTAATTTGCATTTTATTGCATGACATAAGTATTTGATACATCAGAAAAGCAGAACTGAATATTTGGTACAGAAACCTTTGTTTGCAATTACAGAGATCATACGTTTCCTGTAGTTCTTGACCAGGTTTGCACACACTGCAGCAGGGATTTTGGCCCACTCCTCCATACAGACCTTCTCCAGATCCTTCAGGTTTCGGGGCTGTCGCTGGGCAATACGGACTTTCGGCTCCCTCCAAAGATTTTCTATTGGGTTCAGGTCTGGAGACTGGCTAGGCCACTCCAGGACCTTGAGATGCTTCTTACGGAGCCACTCCTTAGTTGCCCTGGCTGTGTGTTTCGGGTCGTTGTCATGCTGGAAGACCCCGCCACGACCCATCTTCAATGCTCTTACTGAGGGAAGGAGGTTGTTGGTCAAGATCTCGCGATACATGGCCCCATCCATCCTCCCTTCAATACGGTGCAGTCGTCCTGTCCCCTTTGCAGAAAAGCATCCCCAAAGAATGATGTTTCCACCTCCATGCTTCACGGTTGGGATGGTGTTCTTGGGGTTGTACTCATCCTTCTATTCCTCCAAACACGGCGAGTTGAGTTTAGAGCAAAAAGCTCTATTTTTGTCTCATCAGACCACATGACCTTCTCCCATTCCTCCTCTGGATCATCCAGATGGTCATTGGCAAACTTCAGACGGGCCTGGACATGCGCTGGCTTGAGCAGGGGGACCTTGCGTGCGCTGCAGGATTTTAATCCATGACGGCGTAGTGTGTTACTAATGGTTTTCTTTGAGACTGTGGTCCCAGCTCTCTTCAGGTCATTGACCAGGTCCTGCCGTGTAGTTCTGGGCTGATCCCTCACATTCCTCATGATCATTGATGCCCCACGAGGTGAGATCTTGCATGGAGCCCCAGACCGAGGGTGATTGACCGTCATCTTGAACTTCTTCCATTTTCTAATAATTGTGCCAACAGTTGTTGCCTTCTCACCAAGCTGCTTGGCTATTGTCCTGTAGCCCATCCCAGCCTTGTACAGGTCTACAATTTATCCCTGATGTCCTTACACAGCTCTCTGGTCTTGGCCATTGTGGAGAGGTTGGAGTCTGTTTGATTGAGTGTGTGGACAGGTGTCTTTTATACAGGTAATGAGTTCAAACAGGTGCAGTTAATACAGGTAATGAGTGGAGAACAGGAGGGCTTCTTAAAGAAAAACTAACAGGTCTGTGAGAGCCGGAATTCTTACTGGTTGGTAGGTGATCAAATACTTATGTCATGCAATAAAATGCAAATTAATTACTTAAAAATCATACAATGTGATTTTCTGGATTTTTGTTTTAGATTCCGTCTCTCACAGTTGAAGTGTACCTATGATAAAAATGACAGACCTCTTCATGCTTTGTAAGTAGGAAAAGCTGCAAAATCGGCAGTGTATCAAATACTTGTTCTCCCCACTGTATATTTGGTCGGTTTTGTGATAGCTACCTATGCGGTAGAAACATGGTGAAAATATGCGGTTGAGTCTTTGGCTATTGTGGTTAGCTAATAGAAATACATATTGTGTTTTCGCTGTAAAACATTTTAAAAATCGGAAATGATGGCTGGATTCACAAGATGTTTATCTTTCATTTGCTGTATTGGACTTGTGATTTCATGATATTTATATGCTATTATTTACTTGTGGCGCTATGCTAGGCTATGCTAGTCAGCTTTTACTGATGAGGATGCTCCCGGATCCGGGATGGGTGTTAAGTAAAGGTTAAGGGAGGGCCCTTAGGTTGGTGTGGAGCCCAGCATCTGACAAGGCCTTCTGTCTCCTTAAGGGACGTTTCACCTCCACCCCATTGCTCAAACATCCAGATCCCACGATATCCTTTGTGGTGGAGGTGGATGCTTCAGAGGTAGGCGTGGGGGCAGTTCTGTCTCAACGACAGGGTAATCCACAGAAATTGTACCCCTGTGCTTTTTACTCTAAGAAACTGTCCCCTGCAGAGAGGAATGACGATGTCGGGGATCGTGAGCTCCTGACGGTGAAGTTGGCATTAGAGGAGTGAAGACACCTGCTGGAGGGCGCCAAGGAGTCATTTGTCATTCTCACCTACCATCGGAACCTGGAGTACATACGGACAGCGAGGAGGCTGAATCCATGCCAAGCGAGGTGGGCCCTTTTCCTTGGTTTGCATGAAGGTTTGACTTCACGCTGACCTATTGCCCAGATTTAAAGAACACCAAGGCCGATGCCCTGTCCCGTCTCTATGATTCGGGAGAAGGTCCTACATCCTCCTGAATCGTAGCTCCTGTGGTCTGGGACATAGATGTGGACATCCACCAGGCTCTGGAGAGGGAGCCCACACCCACTCACTGTCCTCCCGAGTGCATTTACATCCCCACAGGGATAAGGGACTGGCTGCTGACCTGGGCACACACAGCTGTAGTCGCTGGACATCCAGGTATTTCTTGCACTACCCAATCCATCTCTGGGAAATACTGGTGGCCCACCTTAGCGCAGGATGTCACTCGCTACGTCAACTCCTGTTCCATATGTGCCCAAACCAAAATCTCCCCTGAACGCTCCAGCAGGGAAGCTTCTTCCCGTGCCTCAGCGCCCTTGGTTACATCTATCCATTTGACTTTGTAACTGATCCCACCTCCTCTGACGGTTTCACCACCATTTTGGTGGTTGTGGATAGATTTTCAAAGTCCTGGCGTTTAACTTCTTAGGGCTAGGGGGCAGAATTCGGAAGTTTGGATGACTGACGTGCCCAAAGTAAACTGCCTGTTTCTCAGGCCCAGAAGCTAGGATATGCATATAATTAGTATTGGCTAGAAAATGCTCTGAAGTTTCTAAAACTGTTAAAATAATGTCTGTGAGTATAACAGAACTGATATGGCAGGTGAAAATCCATCCGGAAATATTTTTTTGAGGTCACCACCCATTGAAAATGCTTGTCTATGGGAAACTCAAAGGAATCCTCCCAGATTGTAGTTCCTATGGCTTCCACTAGATGTCAACAGTCTTTAGAAAGGGTTTAAGGTTTGCTTTTTGAAAAATTAGCTAGAATTGTAGTTTATTAAGGTGGCTCTCATTTTGACGGTAGTCTTGTGGCGCGCGTGGATGAGGGCGCGCACTTCGTTATTTATCTCCGGTATTGAACACACTATTCTCCGTCTTAAATTGTATCGTTTATTTACATATTAGGGTACCTGAGGATTGATTAGAAACGTTCTTTGACTTGTTTGGACGAAGTTTATTGGTAACTTTTGAGATTTCTTTGTATGCATTTTGAACGAGTGGAACAGGTGGATTACTGAATCAAGCGCGCCAACTAAACTGACTTTTTTGGGATATAAAGAAGGACTTTATCGAACAAAACAACCATTTGTTGTGTAGCTGGGACCCTTGGGATTGCAAACAGAGGAAGATCTTCAAAGGTAAGTGATTTATTTTATCGCTATTTCTTGACTTTTGTGACGCCTCTGCTGGTTTGGAAAATGTTTTTAATGCTTTTGTATGCTGGACTCACAGCGTCTCCGTGCCCACACGGTAATATTCCCTACACAAATTTTTATATAGTTTATAAATACGTAACGGGATTCCCAATCATAACCAATTGTTTCTCACATCCACTGATCAATTATTAACCTGCAGGAATATTTTCTTACTTCTACCTCAGGACCCTGTCCTGGTATCTCTATAGTACCTCAGAATCTTATCCTGGAATAGCTTTCATCAGGACTCTGTACTGGTATCTCTAACATACATTACCTATTCCTAGAACAGGATTTTCTAAAAGTTCCCAGAACTTTCCCCAAATTGGAGATTACTCTGTTCAAAACAGAGCCTTAGTTCCCAGTACTGATTGTGCACAACCTGTTCCCAGAACAGGATTTCTGAAGGTTCCCAGAGCCTTCCCTCAATTGAGAGTTGTGTTTAATAAAATCAGTCTCACCCTGAACTCTATCTGTTCGGGATGGTGTATCCGTCCACTGACGCTTCCTGCCGGGTCAGAGGTGGGTCCCTTTCTGCTCCACTTAATCAGAGTGTGGGCTCCCTGAGCCAAGTCTACTTTAGCCCCCTGCACGGTTAACCCTGGTCAGCAGGCAGAGTTAGCCATCCCATCCTCGCTGCCAAATTGTCATGGAAATTCTAACCAAAAGGAAGAGAGACTGTAGATTCTTCAACCAACAACTTTATTATATGATTAGCAAAACTGAAGCAGTTAACAATTACTCAATTGTGCAGAGTTAAGGGCCTAATGAACAAAGTTGGGTCTCAGCTTTTATAAAAATCTATTGCACAGATTTTGTGTGGAAACACGTGTGGAAAAAATGGGTGGGTACATAGTTACGAAACTAGTGATTATCATTTCTTCGCACTATCTGCTGACACCGGGTATAGTCTGAATGATTAGATCATGATACTGCTAATCATGCTATTCTCTGTTCTCCTCAGCATGTGTCCACACAACTGGGATTCTGTAGATACTGAGTAACAGGATGTTTCACATATTGTGGTTTCACCCAATCTTATGACTAGAACAGACAATGTTGGTCTGTATCAGTAGAGAAACACAGAAGAGACCGTTTTCTAAGGTTAATACATAATAGACAGAGCCTAGTTTGTAATTTTGTGTTCTTGTGTGTGTGTGTTGGGGGTTTGGTGAAATAGCAGCAGGCAGCCCTGGCCTCCGTGTCAAATGTATCTGTCTAAAATGTGATTTATGGATGAGGACCTAAAATTCCCCTTAAAGTAGCTTGAATAATTATTCTAATGATGAGGGAGAGGATATATGTTGGCTTTGACATTCATTTTCAGACAGAATGGTCTTCTCAGATGACAGGTGACTGAAATTGTGTCTATTTATTTCATATTTGGAGTCTTCCATTTCAATCCTGATATCTCTGATGTGATTTTTTTGCAATCAACACAAGGAATTAATGCTTGTGAAAGATATGTGGGAAACAATGGGAACCTTCCTTCATCGTAGAATGTGTTCCTTTCATAGGCTGTATAGGTACGTTTGTATTAGTTCCTATATGAATATACACATTACATTTAGTCCTATCGTCACGTACGGTTATTATATGGTTATCTACCGTTATGAAGGAACTGCATTTATAATGAAAATTATGAAGCTGTTTGGAGCTGTACTGAATTGACTCTGTAATCAATGATCTTGGTTTAAGCCTTTCGCTACAACATCACAGGATCTCTCTCATGCTGTGTGTGTGTGTGTGTGTGTGTGTGTGTGTGTGTGTGTGTGTGTGTGTGGTGTGTGTGTGTGTGTGTGTGTGTGTGTTGTGTGTTGTGTGTGTGTGACTCACTCTGACTTAGTGTGAACAGAACAGAAACCATGCTGTCAGAGAGCTCTGGGAGCACTTGGTCCAGAAGGGACCACTAAAAACCTTGATATAGGATTTTTATAAACTTCAATTACAAGTGTACTAATCTTTCCTGTTTAAGAAACACCAGAGCATCTGTGTAATAGAAATAGCAAATTAGCCTTAATGCAGGGCTAATCTCTGCAATTCCCCCTCTTCTCTTCCCCAGCAGACAGGCAGTGCATTATTAATGAGCAGAGTGGAGGCTGATGAGGGCAGGGGCCTCTCTCCACTAATGCATTCATTTCTCATTGTTAGCTGTCTGTCTAGAGAAGACAGCAAGGCACGCAGCAGTCACACAAACACATGCACATGAGACATACACACAGTGTGGTTTTTAGACATAAATGGCCGCTTAGGGCCCTACAGCCGCAAACATTTATTTGTATTTATAATTTATTTTATTAGTTAGGATAGTAGAATACACAATATGCGATTTTGAAATTTGGTAGTGCATCAGCAGTTTTCCTGTTGTTATGTCAGTCACTGACAGTCACTCAATTAGACATGTCAGCTAACATTTTATAGATTGCTAGGTAAGTTAGTCTAGCTAGCTATCTAAACCTTGTAGTAATCATGGCCGTATTACTGACCGCAAGGCACGTGCACAGGGGCCCTGACCTCCAGGAGGCCCTCATTGATTTTGTTTGTCACTCTCACTCAGATATAATATGAACATTGCGTTGATCATGGCAAAATGTGTAGAATTGCAGGCAATTAGCTTTAAAACTGCAACATTTTCTCTCCATCCCATGGCAAAATGTGTAGAACTACAGGAAATTAGATTTAAAACTGGAAAGTTTTTCCTCCGCCCCATGGAAAAATTTGTAGAATTGCATTAAATTAATATTAAAACTGTACATTTTTTCTATGCCCCACGGAGACATTTGTAGAATTGCAGAAAACGTGCTTTACAACAGCAACATGTTCTATATGACCCATGGCAAAATGTGTAGAATTGCAGGACATTAACTTTAAAGGTCCAATGCAGCCGTTTTTCTCAATATCAAGTAATTTCTGGGTAACAATTAAGTACCTTAATGTCACTAGCAAAGAGCAATTTCTCAAACAACAATTTAGCATGGACTGTCTGGGAGTGGTCTGAGTGGGGAGGGTAAAACTGAACATTTGCTGTTATTGGCAGAGAGGTTTGGAACTCTCTTTCTTATTGGTCTATTAACTAATTTGCCACATGGTGATGTCACTATGGAAGGCCAAAACTCCATCCTACCTATACAGGCTGAAATTTCAGGCTGTCTTTTCAAGCAGTTCTTACACTATAAGGGCATTATCATCATTTTCAAAATGTAACAGTATTAAATACATTACCAGTCAAATGTTTGGACATACCTACTCATTCAAGGGTTTTTCTTTATTTTTACTATTTTCTACATTGTATAATAATGGTGAAGACATCAAAACTATGAAATAACACATATGGAGTCATGTAATAACCATTTCTTTTTTAAACAAATCAAGATAAATTTTATATTTGGGATTCTTCAAAGAAGCCACCCTTTGCCTTGATGACAGCTTTGCAAACTCTTGGCAAAATGCTAGAAACAGATATGTATACGGTGTCCCATATCTGACAGATACAGGTAAATGAACACCTGGCGTCCTACCTGGGAGATCTGAATGTTACTTTACCCTTCTGAACTTCCTGCTCAATGCAGAACAAATTACTCAGGGGTGGGGCTCAGGAGCATGTGTGCATGTCATACACAGTGATGAACTCAATTTGTGTGTGTCAAGTTTTCTATCCCCCAACACATACTAATTGAGTTCATCACTGTTTATTACCAAAATAAGGAAAAACTAAATTAATTGGCTGCAGAGCAACTATGTGCCATACATTGATTTAATCTCTGTGAAGACAATTATACTTTTTTTAATGTAGTACAAACATATATTTAACGAAGATGAATGAGATATAATGTCTCTCTCTTTAGACAGGTTGGTTTTTTAGCAACAAAATCGATGTGTGCGCAACCACGGGGCAAATCAGATGGGTTGGCTTGGATTGTTGACAATATGTAAACTATATTTCATCTCGAATGTTTCTCTCAAATACATCATTGCAGTTGTTGGTTAGCGAGCTCAAGAATTTTTGCCAAATTAGCATAGACATCAGTCAAAACACCTCAAAACAAGACATGGTATCAAGAACAAGATAGAAATAGCTGAAACGAGTCACATACAATCTGGCCATCCAGAATCACAACAACACACAGACTTCTACCCCATTGAAGCGTGCACATCCTTTTCATGACGATGTCAGCTAAGCTGTCTATGTACAGGTAACTGCAAAAATAAAGGAAACAACCAATATAAATTGTCCTAATAGGCCATTGGGCCACTACGAGCCAGAACATCTTCAATGCACCTTGACATACATTCTACAAGTGTCTGGAACTCTACTGGAGGAATGCGACACCAAGCTTCCTCGAGAAATTCCATTAATTGGTGTTTTGTTGATGTTGGTAGAAAACACTGTCTCAGGCAACGCTCCAGAATCGCCCATAAGTGTTCAATTGGGTTGAGATCTGGTGACTGAGATGGCCGTGGCATATGGTTTACATTGCTTTCATGCTCATCAAACCATTCAGTGACTACTTGTGCCCTGTGTATGGGGGCATTGTCATCCTATGGGGGCATATGAGGGGCCAAAATAATGGGCGACTGGGCATTTTTATACATGACCCTAAGCATGATGGGATGTTAATTACTTAATTAACTGAGGAACCACACCTGTGTGGAGCACCTGCTTTCAATATACTTTGAATCCCTAATTTACTCAAGTGTTTCCATTATCTTGGCAGTTACTTAACTGTGTATAACAGTGAAGCCTGCTGAGGGGACGACGGATCATAATAATGACTAGAAAGGCGCAAATGGAATGGCATCAGACACATGGAAACCATGTGTTTTAAGTATTTGATACTATTCCAGGTAAGGGTAGGTGTGTGTTATTTTCAGGGTCAGAGAATGACAGCTTACCTCTGTCCCAGTCCAGCTGCACTCTGATCCTCTGGGGTTTCTGTCTCACTGCGATGGGAAAAACTGTCCCTGATGGGGAGCTTGCTTCGTATTGACCTTCATAATAATATACATTGCACCTTTGAATCCTCATCCCTCCCTTCCTTTGGGCAGACTCTGGTATGACACCCATGAACCAGCTTGTATTGTCCCCAACCTCAACGTGCCAGGTGTGTGTCCCTGAGTTAAGGCCCTCAGAGCCCAGGACTCATCGCCAGGTATCAAACCTCTCTGGGTTGTCAGGAAGCTGCTGTAGCTCTTAACTGATTCTCACACTGGTCAGATCCTCAGACAGGATGAAACGTGGGTTGGCAGTCTTGGGGTCCAGAATCACAGGAGTTGAACAGAGGGACCTAGAGATTAGAACTGGTCATGATATCAGGACTGACCAGGAGAGAGGGAACTTGCAATTAGAAACATCATGTATACATGTTTATTGTCTTTGAACGCTATACTTGTTGTGCATCTATTTATTGTAGTATAAGAACATATTGACTAAGTACAAAATAAGAATATATGTTTGTGCATTTCAAGTTAATTTAGAGAAGCTCATACATGTTCTCTTACTGTTTGTCTGAACAAACAGGTAAGTGGGAACTTAGGCTAACAGTTAAAATATACTCACTGAGTGTCACAATCTTCTCCCAGACTCTATATTGTCTGCATATTACAGAGATATTGCTCCTTACCTGAAGGAATGAGATGTCTTAAGCTCTCAGCTCCTCCTCTATGGCTTTAATTGAGTCTAAAAGAGGTGATATCACTCTGTTCATTTCATCAATCTTCTTCTTCATCATCTGACTCTTCTGCTCCTCTTCCTCCCTCTGCAGCTATCTTGGCCTCCTCTTCCTCTCATAGGAACTGGTGAAGCTTCTTAAACTCATCATTCATCTGCCTTGATGTGTGCTTGGTCTGGCACTGGAGATAAAACATTCTCATGTAATTTTTTCTTATCATCATTCTCACTAAGCCAGACACTCTCTGTGTAATTTCAATACCCGTCTATTGCATTGTAACAACACGTTCTTACCTTAATATGTTCAGCTGATTACAGGTTAGTTTAACTTCATTAAAGTTAGTTGTAGGCTAGTCATGTGTTTGAGTCCCATGTGGTCTCCTGTATGAGAGTGGGGGGGGGGGGGGGGGGGGGGTCTCTACTAAGCTAGTTAGTTAGGATAGTAGAATACACAACGTGCAATTTCAAATTTTGGTAGTGCATCAGCAGTTTTCCTCTTGTTATGTCAGTCACTGACAGTCACTATTTTTTTTTTAGATTGCTAGATAAGGTAGTCTAGCAAGCTATCTAAACCTTGTAGTAAGCATAGCCAAATTACTGACCGGGCAAGCAAAGCACATGCCCAGGGGCTCTGACCTATAAGGGGCCCCCATTGATTTTGTTAGTCACTCACTCAGATAACATATGAACATGGCATGTCACGGCAAAATGTGTAGAACTGCATTACATTAGCTTTAAAATAGCACATTTGTCTCTCAACCCCATGGCAAAATGTGTAGAATTGAAGGAAATTTGCTTTAAAACTGCAACATTTTCTCTACGCTGCCAAGAGGGAGGCGACAATTTTTTTGCCCGTGAGGTGTTAGAAATGGCTCTGCATACACACATGCGAGACACACACACTCAAACACATGTGCAACACGTACTGTATCTCAAATATTACACACATGCATGCACACACACAATTCTTGCAGAATAATGCATAAAGCATACCACCACCATCAAAAAATGAATTGTTCTTTGAAAATCAAGAAATCACTTCAAACAATTGTGAATTTTTGGCAAGTTGTCAGACACCAGAGATGTGATTATGAATTAGCTATAAAACACCTCAAACACCTACAATGCCAATCAATATCTCCTAATTGGATCAAAGATGACTCATGACAGCTGTATAAAACATCAAACAACTAATTAAATGAATAAATGGGAAATAGACGCTTAATGTTGCCAAATGGGAACCAGAGGAGCCGACTCAAGCCCAGGAAAAACGATTATTTTCTGCCCTCTGAAATTATCTCGCTGACTCTGGCTAATTGCTGGAGGATGTCCTCTTAACTAACTGTGAAAAGCTGTGTCTAATTAGTGCAACATTAATCAGGCATTAGCATGTTATCACAAGGTTAACTTATCAGTAGGAGACAGAGGCAGCTGGAGGTGCCAACCATCACACACTGTGCACTGGGCCAACACTGCCACAAGGGGTAGTGGTTGTTCTATGCATGAATCATTATAACACTGATCCTACAGATAAAGCTGAACTGAGTAGGAGGAGACTTTAGAGTGGTGTATATGCAGTGATTTCAGATGCCTGATTAAAAAGGAAATGTCCAAATTCAATGCAAGCACCCATTTCCTATTGCTGGTAGTGCACAGTAAGGATAAAAAAAAAAAAATTCAAATGGCATTAAAAGGTATTGATCTGCTTCTAATTTTCTGTTAAAGTATTTTAATGTCAAGGGCATTAACATGGCTTCTAGCATTACAGTGTCTGTCTCAAATTATCCACACGATCAATGCCAAGCAATTGTGTGCTTGGTGGAGCAGTTGATTCCACTAATAAAGATTGACTAGATGGGGATTTAATCTTGATTGTTCCACCAGTGATATGTGAATATACAGTGAGGCCGAAAATTATTGGCACCCATAAAGATGAGCAAAAATGACTGTTTAAAATCAAAAATACAAATACTGAGCTATATTGAATGCTCGGTAAAATGTGAAAACTATATTATTTTATACTAATAAAATTGCTCACAAAAAAAGTATTTTGTTGAAGTAAAACATAAAAATAAATAAAAGATAGGGGTCAAAATGATTGGCACCTGTCACGTTCGTTTAGAGATGGATTGCACCAACGTGCAGCATGGTTGGTGTACATCTTCTTTTATTGATGACACCGGGAAAAAAAAGTTCTGTAGGGCTGGAAAGCAACAGTACAAGATCCCACAAACTAAAGGTGGAAAAAAGGCTGCCTAAGTATGATCCCCAATCAGAAACAACGATAGACAGCTGCCTCTGATTGGGAACCATACCCGGCCAACAAATCACACCCCAACCTAACCAAATAGAGAAATAAAAAGGCTCTCTAAGGTCAGGGCGTGACAGCACCCCTGTTTTCGATACTCCAGCAACTTCCCCTTGCGAGAATAACAAGACTGAGCCTTTTTCTAAAATGTTTTATGAGATTGGAAAACACATTGGGAGGGATCTTAGACCTTCCTTCGTCTGCGCTTATGGCCTGCCGTCTTCAATTCAAACCACAGGTTTTCAATGGGGTTCAAGTCAGGAGACTGACATGGCCATTGCAAAATGTTGATTTTGTGGTCAATTAACCATTTCTTTGTGGAATGTGATGTGTGCTTGGGGTTATTGTCTTGCTAGAAGATCCAATTCCAGCCAAGGCAAAGTAGGTATGAGGTACTTTTCTGCATATACTTCCATTTTTCGATGCCTCTTTCTCTGAGCAATTGTATTAGCATACATTTTTTGGGAGCATACAATATAGCTCAGTATTTGTATTATTTAGTTCATACAGTATTTTTTGCTCATCTTTATCAAGGGTGCCAATCATTTTAGACCTGACTGTATCTAAAACAAGACAGCATGGGTTCTCTGCAATTGCAGACAAAGACTACTGTATTTTATCAGAGGACATTTTCAGTGAAAAACATTGTAATTTTGTAACTCGTGCAGGAACAATTTCATATGAATTGTACCATTTTTATTCCAATGTGTTATGGTAAACTAGACGCTAAACAATTAGATAATTTGTAGAGTACAAAAAGGCCATAATGTGATACCTGGATGCATTGTCATCATATGTGTCACGCCCTGACCTTAGTTATATATGTTTTCTTTATTATTTTGGTTAGGTCAGGGTGTGACTAGGGTGGGTATGCTAGTTTTGTATTGTCTAGGTTTTTTGTAAGTCTAGGGGTTTTAGTAGGTCTAGGTATTTGTAAGTCTATGGTGGCCTGATTATGGTTCCCAATCAGAGGCAGCTGTTTATCGTTGTCTCTGATTGGGGACCATATTTAGGGAGCTATTTCCCTTGGGTATGTGTGGGTTCTTGTCTATGTGTAGTTGCCTGTTGAGCACTCATTTGTATAGCTTCACAGTTCGTTTTGTTATTTTGTTAGTTTTGTTCAGTGTTCATTCTTAGAATAAAGAAGAATGTACGTATACCACGCTGCGCCTTGGTCTCTTCCTTTTGACGGCCGTGACAGAAGAACCCACCACAAAAGTACCAAGCAGCGTGAAAAGGAGGAGCAGCGTTTTATGGAGAAATGGACCTGGGAGGAGATTTTGGACGGAGCAGGACCCTGGACGCAGGCTGGGGAGTATCGCCTTCCGAAGGTGGAAATAGAGGCAGCAAAAGTGGAATGGCGATATTATGAGGAGAAATACAAACAAGGCAAGCACGAGAGGCAGCCCCAATAAAAATAAATTTGGGGGGCACACGAAGAGATTGGCTGAGTCAGGTTGGAGATATGAGCCAACTCCTCGTGCTTACCGTGGGGAGCGTGTGACTGGTCAGGCACCGTGTTATGCAGAGAAGCGCACGGTGTCTCCAGTTCGCATTCATAGCCCGGTGCGCTCTATTCCAGCTCCTCGCATTTGCCGGGCTAGAATGGGCATCCAGCCTGGACGCATTGAGCCAGCTCTACGTTCCAGATCTCCAATGCGTCTCCACGGCCCAGTGTATCCTGTGCCTCCTCCCCGCAATCGCCCTGAGGTGCCTGTCCTCAGCCCGGTACCACCAGTTCCGGCACCACGCATCAGGCCTCCAGTGCGCTTCCATAGTCCAGTATGGCCTGTGCCTCTTCCCTGCACTCGCCCTGAGGTGTGTGTCCTCAGCCCGGTACCACCAGTTCCGGCACCACGCATCAGGCCTCCAGTGCCCTTCCACAGTCCAGTACGTCCTGTTCCTGCTCCTCGCACTCGCCCTGAGGTGTGTGTCCTCAGCCCGGTACCACCAGTTCCGGCACCACGCACCAGGCCTCCAGTGCGTCTCCAGAGTCCTGTACGTCCTGTTCCTGCTCCTCGCACTCGCCCTGAGGTGCGTGTCCTCAGCCCGGTACCACCAGTTCCGGCACCACGCATCAGGCCTCCAGTGCCCTTCCACAGTCCAGTACGTCCTGTTCCTGCTCCTCGCACTCGCCCTGAGGTGCGTGTCCTCAGCCCGGTACCACCAGTTCCGGCACCACGCATCAGGCCTCCAGTGCGTTTCCACAGTCCAGTACGGCCTGTGCCTCTTCCCCGCACTCGCCCTGAGGTGCGTGTCCTCAGCCCGGTACCACCAGTTCCGGCACCACGCATCAGGCCTCCAGTGCGTTTCCACAGTCCAGTATGGCCTGTGCCTCTTCCCCGCACTCGCCCTGAGGTGCGTGTCCTCAGCCCGGTACCACCAGTTCCGGCACCACGCATCAGGCCTCCAGTGCGTTTCCATAGTCCGGAGCCTCCAGCGACGATCCCCAGTCCGGAGCCTCCAGCGACGATCCCCAGTCCGGAGCCTCCAGCGACGATCCCCAGTCCGAAGCCTCCAACGACGATCCCCAGTCTGGAGCCTCCAGCAACGATCCCCAGTCCGGAGCCTCCAGCGACGATCCCCAGTCCGGGGCCTCCAGCGACGATCCCCAGTCCGGGGCCTCCAGCAAACGATCCCCAGTCCGGGGCCTCAAGCGACGATCCCCAATCCGTAGCCTCCAGTGACGATCCCCAGGCGCGACGATCCCCAGACGGGACGATCTCCAGTCCGGGGCCTCCAGCGACAATCCCCAGTCCGGGGTCTCCAGCGACGGTCCTCAGCCCGGGGTCTCTAGCGACAGTCCACAGTCTGGGGTCTCCAGCGAGGGTCCCCAGGCCGGGGCCTCCGGCGATGATCCACAGTCTGGGGTCTCCAGCGAGGGTCCCCAGGCCGGGGCCTCCGGCGATGATCCGCAGTCCAGAGCCTCCGGCGATGATCCACGGTCCGGATCTACAAAGGCGGAGGAATTAGTGTAAAGAGGGGGGGCAGCGTCCAGAACCAAAGCCGCCACCGAGGTTAGATGCCCACCCGGACCCTCCACTATAAGTTCAGGTTTGCGGTCGGGAGTCCGCGCCTTTGGGGGGGGGGGGGTACTGTCACGCCCTGACCTTAGTTATATATGTTTTCTTTATTATTTTGGTTAGGTCAGGGTGTGACTAGGGGGGGTATGCTAGTTTTGTATTGTCTAGGGTTTTTGTAAGTCTAGGGGTTTTAGTAGGTCTAGGTATTTGTAAGTCTATGGTGGCCTGATTATGGTTCCCAATCAGAGGCAGCTGTTTATCGTTGTCTCTGATTGAGGACCATATTTAGGGAGCTATTTCCCTTGGGTATGTGTGGGTTCTTGTCTATGTGTTGTTGCCTGTTCAGCACTCATTTGTATAGCTTCACGGTTCGTTTTGTTATTTTGTTAGTTTTGTTCAGTGTTCATTCTTGTAATAAAGAAGAATGTACGTATACAACGCTGCGTCTTGGTCTCCTCCTTTTGACGGCCGTGACAATATGTACAGCATGCTGAACAAAAATATAAATGCAACATGCATTAATAAAAAAATTGTACTGAGTGACAGTTCATATAAGGAAATTTGTCAATTGAAATTAATTCATTAGGCTCTAATCTATGGATTTCACATGCCTGGGCAGGGGCGCAGCCATGGGTGGGCCTGGTAGGGCATAGGTCCACCCACTTGGAAGCCAGGCCCACCCACTGGGGAGCCAATCAGACTGAGATTCTCCCCACAAAAGGGCTTTATTACAGACAGAAATACTCCTCAGTTTCATCAGCTGTCCAGGTGGCTGGTCTCAGACAATCACGCAGGTGAAGAAGCCGGATGTGGAGGTCCTGAGCTGGCGTGGTTACACATGGTCTGCGTTTGTGAGGCCAGTTGGACATACTGCTAAATTCTCTAAAACTGCCTTTTATTGTCCCCAGCACAAGGTTGACCTGTGTAATGATCATGCTGTTTAATCAGCTTCTTGATATGCCACACCTGTCAGGTGGATGGATTATCTTGGCAAAGGAGAAATGTTCACTAACAGGGATGTAAACAAATTTGGGTACAACATTTGAAAGCAATACGCTTTTTATGTGTAAGAAACATTCCTGGGATCTTTTATTTCAGCTCATGAAACATGGGACCAACACTTTACATGTTGCATTTATATCTTTGTTCAGTATATCTATTGACCCAAAGGGAGGAACTGCTTTAACATGTTGTTTTGTTCTGTTCTGAGTTCATCATCAATGAATGTCTCCCAAGACTCATCAGGATTCAACAGAAGAAGATCCATAGTACCTCCACCTCCATCTCCACTGGTTCTGCCAGTCACTAATTTGTCAACGAGCCTAGGAGATCACAGGCTGACAAATCTCCTGTGCCTCCCTGACTGTGAAGCCCTCTGCCTGCAAATCAAAGACAAAAGAACAGAGAGAGCAGAGAGCGCAGTCTCAGCCATTACATTTAGAGACGATTCTGCTCCATTTAAAGCCCCAGGCGTGCCCCTTTGAAAATGCCTATTAGTCTGGGTGAGAAAGATTACAAGCAAATAAAATGACATTCATTGTGATATTGGATTTCATAATGCCCTCAGAATTGTAATTACACCGCACTTATACTTTTCATTTAAAACCATTCTGCCACAACAAAGAAATATTAGGGAAAGGGAATGAGCAGGTTAGTCTTTCTATTCGGTGAGTGCAAATTGGAGCCTGTTTTTCTAGACATAAAATAATGAGCCAAGAATGAAGGTACTAATCATAATCTAATCAGATTTGTGGTTTATTAATGTGAAATGGGAGGCATTATTTTGATCTGTCATGCCTACTGTAGCTTAGATCATGCTGAAAAAAAGGCATTGCATTACCTATGCTGCATGTGTAGTGTAGAAATAATATTAGAATGAATGGATCAAATTCACTACAATACCCCTGTAATGCAAAAAGTGTATCAATGCACTCTATTTTCTCCACAACACCAATCTCGGGACTCATGTAGGCTATAGCCTACCACACTAAGGCTACATGTGACCTATCTGTCAGGGCTATTCTCTCCCATGCTCTAGTCCCACAATGCAACATTCTAGGGAGAGAGAATGTGCAGGCATATGCTGCCTGGCTTAAACCAACAAGCAGAGGGAGAGATAAGAGACATTCTTGGGTGGCACAGAAACAAGGCCTGGAGAGGGCCTGCTTGATAGCAGTACTTGTTGTTCTGATGTGTTAAATAGCTGGCCTTCAACACCCCAATCAATCGCTGAGTGAGGCACTGTGTGGCCAAGGGTGGTGTGAGATAGCCAGATGGCTGAAGTCAATGGAGCTTTGCCTGGGCCCCTTTGTGTCACACAGCAATAATTATGAACTTGGCTGCGCAGGCTGGAGTCACTGCCCATGGACCACACATTAAGCAGTTTAGGATTAATATATTCCTAGTTTAATAATTATCAGATAAAACCAGGGGTGTATTGCAGGACAAAAATCTGAGGGGGCACAAAGTATGTGAGGATGACAGGGGGGTGTAAGGATGGCAGAAGTTGGAGAATTTTTGCATTTTTCAAACACCTGAAACAGCCATTTCCTGCAATCTAGACCCATAATCATTATGCTTAATTCAATGTATATTTTTTGCATATTTAAGCGTACCTCTTAAGCTTTCTGTATCCTCCTGATTAGTGTTTTTTTTTTTTTAAGAAACAAAATATGGGCCTCCTGAGTGGCGCAGCGGTCTAAGGCACTGGCTTCCAGGTTAAGCGGGCGGGTGTTATTAAGAAGCGCTGTTAGACAGGTCATGTTTCAGAGGACGCATGACTCAACCTTTGCCTCCTGAGCCTATTGGGGAGTTGCAGTGATGAGACAATGTCACGATCGTCGTATTGTGGAAGAGAGGAGGACCAAGGCGCAGCGTGATAACAATACATCTTCTTTTATTGAAGACGAAACGAAGAACACTATACAAACTATACAAAACAATAAAACGATGACCGTGAAGCTATAGAACAAATAGTGCTGACATTAAACACTACACATAGACAATCACCCACGAACTACCTAAAGAATATGGCTGCCTAAATATGGTTCCCAATCAGAGACAACGATAGACAGCTGTCTCTAATTGAGAACCAATCTAGGCAACCATAGACATACATACACCTAGACTAGACACTTTAACCAACTAAACCACAGCACCCATAAACATACAAAAAACCCTAGACAATACAAAACACATACAACCCCCATGTCACACCTTGACCTAACTAAAATAATAAAGAAAACAAAGATAACTAAGGCCAGGGCGTGACAGACAAGATCTAAATTGGGGAGAAAACAGGGGCAAAAAATAAAAATTAAATAATAAAAATTAACAAAATATGCTTCTCTGTGTCTGCTAAAATCTGGGTAAAATATTGAAACGAATGTGAGTCTTATTCAGTACATTTAGTAATTGCTTTCTTTTCTAAAGTCTACCAACCTTGCCAGCAAGCATGCCAGCTAAGATAATTAGACAAGCTAGCTACTCTGACTTGATTGATAGCCTGAAATGGCTTCTTGGTAGCTAGTTATAAGGTTGGGAGACTGGAAACCTATCTGGGCTAGTTAAAGCCAACTTCATAAAATTGCTAGGTGGCCAGTAGTATTACAGAAAAACAACAACACAATTTAAAAAATAATAATAATAATAAATATATATATCAGTACAGGTCAAAAGTTTTAGTTTTAGAACACCTACTCATTCAAGGGTTATTCTTTATTTTTACTATTTTCTACATTGTAGAATAATAGTGAAGACATCAAAACTATGAAATAACGCATATGGAATCATGTAGTAATCAAAAAAGTGTTAAACAAATCTAAATATATTTTATATTTGAGATTATTCAAAGTAGCCACCCATTGCCTTGATGACAGCTTTGCACACTCTTGGCATTCTCTCAACCAGCTTCACCCGGAATGCTTTTCCAACAGTCTTGAAGGAGTTCCCACATATGCTGAGCACTTGTTGGCTGGTTTTAGTGTGAAGATAAAACGCATTGTGACATTGAGCACATTGATAGTCTCTGTTTAAAAGACTCTGCATGGTCAATCCAACATCTGCAGTGGCCATACAGCATTTACTGCGATGCGGCCTCCACAGAAGTCAGAGCAAACATACTTTTTGCGCTTCACGGAGCACAGCTGTTGAGAAGTAAGTTGTCAAGGTATATGAGTTTGTGTTTATAGACAACACCCCGCCCCCACATTGTTAAAACATTTGTGAGGCGCACGGCACAGAGCTTGATTTGTCCTCCAGAGGCTCCGCAATTGTGCCACACCCTCTGTAAGGAGCCTCCGGATCACATTTTCGGAGCAAGATTAAATTCACTTTTAGTCTCATGCAGGCCATTTGTTTTGTCCGCTTTGCATCTCTGCTCTGATACAACATGTTTATTTTTGTTGCAGTAAGATACCACTTTGTGTTGTTTCTAGAATCATGCCCACCAGCCAGAGGGTTGTGTTTCAGTCATTATGACACAAGCAAACAGGAAGCAAGCGAAGTGGCCCATTGAATGTTGCTAAGTGTGCACATAAGAAGGTCTGCAGGACAAGGCAAGCATTTTGAACGTGTTCCAAGTCGACAAAGGCCTGTGTTGACTACTCAGCAAACAATCCGCTTGGCAAGCCTCATTGCAAGTAGAAGAGCAGCCCTTAAGCTGTAACATTACCGAACAGAGAGAGATAAGATAGGGATTGTTATCTTGTGCATGGAACTCCTGCACATATATCAGATAAGCGCTTTCAAAGTGTGCTCCTGCCAGACAGAGACAGAAAGCCCTCTACAGAAGCCAGGCTGGGCTATGGGTGAAATGCCCCATCTTCCTGCTGAAGCCGGATACATAAAGTATCTGCCCTCGATCTCTTTGTTGCCCTGTGCACACCGATTGCACATCGAGAGCAGATTGTACACAGAAAGCATTGTACACAGAGAGCAGATTGTACAAAGCAAACACTGCTAATACCAGGATAGATCTAGAATATTAGACAGTTGGAACGGTCAGGTCAACTGTGTGACAATCTGTTTCACCAATACAATCAATATAATGAAGGACTGAATATTGAACAACAAAACAACAATAATGAAAATGCATTGGACTACGATAATAGTGCATCTGATTTAATATAAGTATGGACAAATAAACATCTTATCTTACACCGTGTTATATAACATAGTCATAACATAATGATAAAGCCATTCGTGATATATCCATGTATATCCTAAAGCAATATTGTAATTACATTATTTATCAAAGTACACAATAAACATACAGTATTAGAAACAAAAAATGTCAAACCTATAATATCTCACACGCAGGGGACTGTATTTATATAGAGACTGTTTAAACAGTAGGCCTATGAGCCTTGTGTTGCCTGGCTGCAAGAGGAGTTTAAACACCACATTGTACATGAGGGACAAAAGATAATCAATGCTCTCTGCATGCACATTGCCACCATATCACGATGTTGGCATCTTCCATGTAGCTTGCTGACTGTAATTAAAACTGAGGTTGTATGGGAACGGTCCGACCTCTAACCATACAAAGCTGAGACCAGAGAGGAATGATATCCTCCACCCTCGACCCCCAGAGAGATGTTCCACTGATACCATTCCCTTCCCTTGTGTCTGTAACATGCCATAGCTTGTCATTGCCCTCTCAGGCAACAACAGCACAATCTCCAGAAATGTATAAAACATGATTATAATTTTTTAAATCTCAAGAACAGTGGACATATTGTGTGTTATATTCTGTATGGAATTTCAAATCAAATAACATTTTATTTGTCACATGCACTGAATACAACAGGTGTAGGTAGACCTTACCGTGAAATGCTTATTTATGAGCCAAAGTTGGTAAGAAAAATGTGCTAAATAAACGAAAGGAAAAATAGTAACACAATAAAATAATAATAACGAGGCTATATACAAGGGGTACCAGTACCGAGTCAATGTGCAGGGGTACGGGTTATTTGAGGTAATTGAGGTAATATTTACATGTAGGAAGGGGCTAAGTGACTATGCATAGATAATAAATAGAGTAGCAGCAGCGTATGTGTAGAGTGTGAAAGAATGTGAATGTACAGTTGAAGTCGGAAGTTTACATACACCTTAGCCAAGTACATTTAAACTCAGTTTTTCACAATTCCTGACATTTAATTCTAGTAAGAATTCCCTGTCTTAAGTCAGTTAGGATCACCACTTTATTTCAAGAATGTGAAATGTCAGAATAATAGTAGAGATAATTATTTTTTTCAGCTTTTATTTATTTCATCACATTCCCAGTGGGTCAGAAGTTTACATACACTCAATTAGTATTTGGTAGCATTGCCTTTAAATTGTTTAACTTGGGTCAAACGTTTTGGGTAGCCTTCCACAAGCTTCCCACGATAAGTTGGGTGAATTTTTTGCCCATTCCTCATGACAGAGCTGGTGTAACTGAGTCAGGTTTGTAGACCTCCTTGCTCGAACACGCTTTTTCAGTTCTGCCCACAAATTTTCTATAGGTTTGAGGTCAGGGCTTTGTGATGGCCACTCCAATACCTTGACTTTGTTGTCCTTAAGCCATTTTGCCACAACTTTGGAAGTATGCTTGTGGTCATTGTCCATTTGGAAGACCCATTTGCGACCAAGCTTTAACTTCCTGACTGATCTCTTGCGATGTTGCTTCGATATATCCACATAATTTTCCTGCCTCATGATGCCATCTATTTTGTGAAGTGCACCAGTCCCTCCTGCAGCAAAGCACCCCCACAACATGATGCTGCCACCCCCATGCTTCACGGTTGGGATGGTGTTCTTCGGCTTGCAAGCCTCCCCCTTTTTCCTCTAAACATAACGATGGTCATTATGGCCAAACAGTTCAATTTTTTTTTCATCAGACCAGAGGACATTTCTCCAAAAAGTACGATCTTTGTCCCCATGTGCAGTTGCAAACCGTAGTCTGGCTTTTTTAAGGTGGTTTTGGAGCAGTGGCTTCTTCCTTGCTGAGCAGCCTTTCAGGTTATGTCGATATAGAACTCATTTTACTGTGGATATAGATACTTTTGTACCTGTTTCCTCCAGCATATTCACAAGGTCCTTTGCTGTTGTTCTGGGATTGATTTGCACTTTTCGCACCAAAGTACGTTCATCTCTAGGAGACAGAACGCGTCTCCTTCCAGAGTGGTATGACGGCTGCGTGGTCCCATGATGTTTATACTTGCGTACTATTGTTTGTACAGATGAACGTGGTACCTTCAGGCGTTTGGAAATTGCTCCCAAGGATGAACCAGACTTGTGGAGGTCTTGGCTGATTTCTTTTGATTTTCCCATGATGTCAAGCAAAGAGGCACTGAGTTTGAAGGTAGGCCTTGAAATATATCCACAGGTACACCTCCAATTGACTCAAATTATGTAAATTAGCCTATCAGAAGCTTCTAAAGCCATGACATCATTTTCTGAAATTTTCCAAGCTGTTTAAAGGCACAGTCAACTTAGTGTTTGTAAACTTCTGACCCACTGGAATTGTGAATTATAAGTGAAATAATCTGTCTGTAAACAATTGTTGGTAAAATGACTTGTGTCATGCACAAAGTAGATGTCCTAACCGACTTGCCAAAACTATAGTTTGTTAACAAGAAATGTGTGGAGTGGTTGAAAAATTAGTTTTAATGACTCCAACCTAAGTGTATGTAAACTTCCGACTTCAACTGTATATGTGTGTGTGTGTGTGTGTGTGTGTGTGTGTGTGTGTGTGTGTGTGTGTGTGTGTGTGTGTGTGTGTGTGTGTGTGTGTGTGTGTGTGTGTGTGTGTGTGTGTGTGTGTGTGTGTGTGTGTGTGTGTGTGTGTGTGTGTGTGTGTGTGTGTGTGTTCGAGTGTCAGTATAGTATGTGTGGTTAGAGTCCAGTGAGTGTACATCTTAAAATGATAATAGATAAGAATAATATAAGGGGGTCAATGTAAATTGTCCAGGTAGCAGCTGGCTTGGGGATAGCTGCTGTTAAGGAGCCCTTTCTTTCCAGACTTGGTGCTCCGGTACTGCTTGCCGTGCGGTTGCAGAGAGAACAGTCTATGACTTGGGTGGCTGGTGTCTTTGAACATTTTTAGGGCCTTCCTTTGACAACGCCTGGTATAGAGGTCCTGGAAGGCAGGAAGCTCGGCCCCAGTGATGTACTGGGCCGTACACACTATCCGCCTTTAGGTATTTATATTTGTATTTATTAGGGATCCCCATTAGCTGCTGCCTTTTTCCTGGGGTCCAAACCTACCTCTTTGGGATAGGGGGCAGTATTTTGACGTCTGGATGAAAAGCATGCCCAAAGTAAACTGCCTGTTACTCAGGCAGTTTGGATAGAAAACATTGGATAGAAAACACTCTACAGGTTATAGAACTGTTACAATAATGTCTGTCAGTATAACAGAACTGATATGGCAGGCGAAAACCCAAGGACTAACCATCCAGAATGTTTTTTTCAGTCTACCACTGTTTCCAATGGCTGTCATGTTTAATATGAAGGGAAAACCTCCCAGCTTGCAGTTCCAATGGCTTCCACTAGATGTCAACAGTCTTTAGAAAGAGTTTCAGGCTTGTTTTTGGAAAAATTTGCTAGAATTTGTAGTTTTTATAAGTGGCTCCCATTTTGGCTGTAGTGTTTTCATGCGCGTGGATGAGAGCACGTTCTTTGTTGTTAATCTTCGGTAAAGACAATAACAATTCTCTGTCTTAAATTTTATTGTTTTTTTTAACGTATTAGGGTACCTGAGGTTTGATTATAAACATTGTTTGACTTGTTTGGAGAAGTTTATTGGTAACGTTTGGGATTAATTTTGTATGCATTTTGAAGGAGGGAAACCGGTGGATTATTGAATGAAGCGTGCCAGCTAAACTGAGTTTTTGGGGATATAAAGAAGGACTTTATCGAACAAAAGGACCATTTGTGATGTAGCTGGGCCCTTTTGGAGTGCCAACAGAAGAAGATATTCAAAGGTAAGGCATTTATTTTATCGCTATTTCTGACTGTCGTGGCACACCTGCCTGGTTGAAAAATGTTTTTAATGCTTTTGTGTGCGGGGCACTGTCCTCAGATAATCGCATGGTGTGCTTTCGCCCGTAAAGCCTTTTTGAAATCTGGCACAGCGGCTGGATTAACAAGAAGTTAAGCTTTTTTCTGATGTATGACACCTATATTTTCATGAATGTTAAATATTACTATTTCTGTAATTTCACCGGATGTTGTCGAGGTGGGTCGCTAGCGCCACGCCTAGCCATAACAGGTTTTAAAGCACTTACATTACATACAAAACAAAATATAAAACAGTACATCATATAACATTATTACACCACTAGATATCTACAATACAAAATGATTAATATCACCATACAACAATATCACAATGTCTGCGTATACATGTGTCTGTACCTTTGTGTGTGAGTCTCTTCACAGTCCCTGTTGTTCCATAAGGTGTATTTTTAGCTGTTTTTTAAAATCTGATTCGACTGCTTGCATCATTTACCTGATGTGGAATAGAGTTCCATGTAGTCATGGCTCTATTTAGTACTGTGTCCCTCCCACAATCTGTTCTGGACTTGGGGAGTGTGAAGAGACCTCTGGTGGCATGTCTTTTGAGGTATGCATGGGTGTCCGAGCTGTGTGCAAGTATTTTAAACAAACAATTTGGTACATTCATCTTGTCAACACATCTTACAAAAACAAGTAGTGATGAAGACAATCTCTCTTCCACTTTTAGCCATGAGAGATTCACATGCATGTCATTAATGTTAGCTCTCTGTGTACTTTTAAGGACCAGCTGTGCTGCCCTGTTCTGAGCCAACTGCAATTTTCCTAAGTCCCTCTTTGTGTGGCACCTGACCACACTACTGAACAGTAGTCTAGGTGCGATAAAACTAGGGCCTGTAGAACCTGGCTTGTTGATAGTGCAGTTAAGAAGGCAGAGCAGCGCTTTATTATGGACAGACTTCTCCCCATCTTAGCTACTGTTGCATCAATATGTTTGGACCATGACAGTTTACAATCCAGGGTTATTCCAGCAGTTTAGTCACCTCAACTTGCTACATTTCCACATTATGCATTTAGAGATGTAGTTGAGGTTTAGGGTTTAGTGAATGATTCTTCCCAAATACAATGCTTTAAGTTTTGGAAATATTTAGGACTAGCTTATTCCTTGCTACCCATTCCGAAACAAACTGCAGCTCTTTGTTAAGTGGTACAGTCATTTCAGTTGCTGTAGCAGCTGACGTGTATAGTGTTGACTCATCCGCATACTTAGACACACTGGCTTTACTCAAAGGCATGTCGCTGTTAAAGATGAAAAAAAGTAAGGGGCCTAAACAGCAACCCTGGGGAAATCCTGATTCTACCTGGATTATGTTTGAGAAGCTTCCATTAAAGAACACCCTCTGTGTTCTGTTAGACAAATAATTCTTTATCCACATTATAGCTGGGGGTGTAACACGTGCGTTTTATGGCTTTACATTCCCTGATGCAACCAGTCAGGATACTTTCAATGATACAGCTGTATAACTTTTTGGATCTAAGGGTCCCATGCCAAATCTTTTCAGCCTTCTGAGGCGGAATAGGTATTGTCGTGCCCTCTTCACGACTGATTGAGATTGAGAGAATAGAACTCCACTGTTGACATAATCATTCCTTATTAGAAAGGAATCAAATAAAATAAAATAAAATGGTAATGGTCACATACACATGTTTAGCAGATGTTATTGCTGGTGCAGCAAAATGCTTGTTTTTCTAGCTACAACAGTGCAGTACATACATGGGTGCCAAAACACGAGGTGCATGCTTTATATCTGTAACCGCGGGTGATTATATTTGTTCCAAAGTATTCCCACGCAAAATAGAGAGCTATACACTGAGTGTACAAAACATTAAGGACACCTGCTCTTTCCATAACATAGACTGACCAGGTGAATCCAAGTGCTATGATCCCTTATTGATGTCACTTGTTAAATCCACTTCAATCAGTGTAGATGAAGGGGAAGAGACAGGTTAAAGAAGGATTTTAAGCCTTCAGACAATTGAGACATGGATTGTGTATGTGTGCCATTCAGAGGGTGAATGGGCAAGACAAAAGATTTAAGTGCCTTTGAACGGGTTATGGTAGTAGCTGCCAAGCGCACCGGTTCGTGTCAAGAACTACAACGTTGCTGGGTTTTTCATGCTCAACAGTTTCCAGTGTGTACCAAGAATGTTCCACCACCCAAAAGAAATCCAGACAATTTGACACAACTGTATGAAGCATTGGAGTCAACATGGGCCAGCATCGCTGTGGAACGCTTTCGACACAAGCAAGGTTTGAAATTATAATTTTTTTGTCAAATATTACATCTGTTTGGGCTTCTTGCTGTCAATTTGCAGTCTTCAAATGATTTGTAATTATGTTCCGGCCCCCCAAGGCTGAATGTAGTTGATGATCCCTGGAATAAATTCTTATGAATATCACACAAGGGGGGATTTTTATTTATTTATTTATTTATTTAACCTTTATTTAACCAGGTAGGCAAATTGAGAACACGTTCTCATTTACAATTGCGACCTGGCCAAGATAAAGCAAAGCAGTTCGACACATACAACAACACATAGTTACACATGGAGTAAAACAAACATATAGTCAATAATACAGTGAAAAAAAAATAAGTCTATATACAATGTGAGCAAGTGAGGTGAGATAAGGGAGGTGAAGGCAAACAAATATATGTATAAATAAATAAAAATATAAAAGGCCATGGAGGCGAAGTGAGTACAACACAGCAAGTAAAATAAAAACTAAAAAAACTAAAAAAAAACACTGGAATGGTTGGTTTGCAGTGGAAGAAAGTGCAAAGTAGAGACAGAAATAATGGGGTGCAAAGGAGCAAAATAAATTAATAAATAAATACAGTAGGTAAAGAGGTAGTTGTTTGGGCTAAATTGTAGATGGGTTATGTACAGGTGCAGTAATCTATGAGCTGCTCTGACAGCTGGTGCTTAAAGCTAGTGAGGGAGATAGGTGTTTCCAGTTTCAGAGATTTTTGTAGTTCGTTCCAGTCATTGGCAGCAGAGAACTGGAAGGAGAGGCGTCCAAAGGAGGAATTGGTTTTGGGGGTGACTAGAGAGATATACCTGCTGGAGCGCGTGCTACAGGTAGGTGCTGCTATGGTGACCAGCGAGCTGAGATAAGGGGGGACTTTACCTAGCAGGGTCTTGTAGATGACCTGGAACCAGTGGGTTTGGCGACGAGTATGAAGCGAGGGCCAGCCAACGAGAGTGTACAGGTCGCAGTGGTGGGTAGTATATGGGGCTTTGGTGACAAAACGGATGGCACTGTGATAGACTGCATCCAATTTATTGAGTAGGGTTTTGGAGGCTATTTTGTAAATGACATCACCGAAGTCGAGGATTGGTAGGATGGTCAGTTTTACAAGGGTATGTTTGGCAGCATGAGTAAAGGATGCTTTGTTGCGGAATAGGAAGCCAATTCTAGATTTGACTTTGGATTGGAGATGTTTGATGTGAGTCTGGAAGGAGAGTTTACAGTCTAACCAGACACCTAGGTATTTGTAGTTGTCCACATATTCTAAGTCAGAGCCGTCCAGAGTAGTGATGTTGGACAGGCGGGCAGGAGCAGGCAGCGATCGGTTGAAGAGCATGCATTTGGTTTTACTTGTATTTAAGAGCAGTTGGAGGCCACGGAAGGAGAGTTGTATGGCATTGAAGCTCGCCTGGAGGGTTGTTAACACAGTGTCAAAAGAAGGGCCAGAAGTATACAGAATAGTGTCGTCTGCGTAGAGGTGGATCAGAGAATCACCAGCAGCAAGAGCGACATCATTGATGTAAACAGAGAAGAGAGTCGGTCCAAGAATTGAACCCTGTGGCACCCCCATAGAGACTGCCAGAGGCCCGGACAACAGACCCTCCGATTTGACACACTGAACTCGATCAGAGAAGTAGTTGGTGAACCAGGCGAGGCAATCATTAGAGAAACCAAGGCTGTCGAGTCTGCCAATGAGGATGTGGTGATTGACAGAGTCAAAAGCCTTGGCCAGGTCAATGAATACGGCTGCACAGTATTGTTTCCTATCGATGGCGGTTACGATATCGTTTATGACCTTGAGCGTGGCTGAGGTGCACCCATGACCAGCTCTGAAACCAGATTGCATAGCGGAGAAGGTGTGGTGGGATTCGAAATGGTCGGTAATCTGTTTGTTGACTTGGCTTTCGAAGACCTTAGAAAGGCAGGGTAGGATAGATATAGGTCTGTAGCAGTTAGGGTCAAGGGTGTCCCCCCCTTTGAAGAGGGGGATAACCGCAGCTGCTTTCCAATCTTTGGGGATCTCAGACGACACGAAAGAGAGGTTGAAGAGGCTAGTAATAGGGGTGGCAACAATTTCAGCAGATAGTTTTAGAAAGAAAGGGTCCAGATTATCTAGCCCGGCTGATTTGTAAGGGTCCAGATTTTGCAGCTCATTTAGAACATCAGCTGACTGTATTTGGGAGAAAGAGAAATGGGGAAGGCTTGGGCGAGTAGCAGAGGGGAGGGCAGTGCTGTTGTCCGGGGTAGGGGTAGCCAGGTGGAAAGCATGGCCAGCCGTAGAAAAATGCTTATTGAAATTCTCAATTATAGTGGATTTGTCGGTGGTGACAGTGTTTCCTATCTTCAGAGCGGTTGGAAGCTGGGAGGAGGTGTTCTTATTCTCCATGGACTTTACGGTGTCCCAGAACTTTTTTGAATTTGTGTTGCAGGAAGCAAATTTCTGCTTGAAAAAGCTAGCCTTGGCTGTTCTAACTGCCTGTGTATATTGGTTTCTGGCTTCCCTGAAAAGTTGCATATCACGGGGGCTGTTCGATGCTAATGCAGAACGCCATAGGATGTTTTTCTGTTGGTTAAGGGCAGTCAGGTCAGGAGAGAACCAAGGGCTATATCTGTTCCTGGTTCTAAATTTCTTGAATGGGGCATGCTTATTCAAGATGGTGAGGAAGGCATTTTTAAAAAATGACCAGGCATCCTCTACTGACGGGATGAGATCAATATCCTTCCAGGATACCCCGGCCAGGTCGATTAGAAAGGCCTGCTCGCTGAAGTGTTTCAGGGAGCGTTTGACAGTGATGAGTGGAGGTCGTTTGACCGCTGACCCATTACGGATGCAGGCAATGAGGCAGTGATCGCTGAGATCTTGGTTGAAAACAGCAGAGGTGTATTTGGAGGGCAAGTTTGTTAGGATGATATCTATGAGGGTACCCGTGTTTACGGAATTGGGGTGGTACCTGGTAGGTTCATTGATAATTTGTGTGAGATTGAGGGCATCAAGCTTAGATTGTAGGGTGGCTGGGGTGTTGAGCATGTTCAAATTTAGGTCGCCTAGCAGCACGAGCTCTGAAGATAGATGGGGGGCAATCAGTTCACATATAGTGTCCAGAGCACAGCTGGGGGCAGAGGGTGGTCTATAGCAGGCGGCAACGGTGAGAGACTTGTTTTTAGAGAGGTGGATTTTTAAAAGTAGAAGTTCAAATTGTTTGGGAACAGACCTGGATAGTATAACAGAACTCTGCAGGCAGTCTTTGCAGTAGATTGCAACACCGCCCCCTTTGGCCGTTCTATCTTGTCTGAAAATCTTGTAATTGGGGATGAAAATGTCTGAATTTTTGGTGGTCTTTCTAAGCCAGGATTCAGACACGGCTAAAACATCCGGGTTGGCAGAGTGTGCTAAAGCAGTGAACAAAACAAACTTAGGGAGGAGGCTTCTAATGTTAACATGCATGAAGCCAAGGCTATTACGGTTACAGAAGTCATCAAAAGAGAGCGCCTGGGGAATAGGAGTGGAGCCAGGTACTGCAGGGCCTGGATTCACCTCTACATCACCAGAGGAACAGAGGAGGAGTAGGATAAGGGTACGGCTAAAAGCTATGAGAATTGGTCGCCTAGAGCTACTAGAGCAGAGAGTAAAAGGAAGTTTCTGGGGGCGATAAAATAGTTTAAAGGAATAATGTACAGACAAAGGTATGGTGGGATGTGAATACAGTGGAGGTAAACCTAGGTATTGAGTGATGATGAGAGAGATATTGTCTCTAGAAACATCATTGAAACCAGGTGATGTCATCGCATATGTGGGTGGTGGAACTGAGAGGTTGGATATGGTATAGAGAGCAGGGCTAGAATCTCTACAGTGAAATAAGCCAATAAACACTAACCAGAACAGCAATGGACAAGGCATATTTACATTAAGGAGAGGCATGCTAATCGAGTGATCAATAAGGGTCCAGTGAGTAGAGGTTGGTTGGGGTCGTGGCGATCCAGACAGCTGGCCGGGTATATGGCTATCGGTAGCAGCATAGGATGGAGGTCTGTTTGTAGATACCTCGTGCGTTTCCGTCGGTAGGTTAGTGGGGTTCCGTGTAGTGGGGTTCCGTGTGGTAGAGGGGATCAATCCAAATTGGCAAAATAGATATAGTGACCCAAGGAAAAAAATAAAATAAATAAATAATAATAATAATAATAGTTGTCCGATATACTTGTTCAGATAGCAGCCGATAAGACAGCTAACGATTAGCGGGCCTCAGATGAGCGTTCAGGTAACGTCGGGACGGAGGTGCCAGTTGGATAAATCCCTCGGGCAGATAACGTCGGCAGTCAGTCGCGGCAGTCAGTCGTGAAGGCCCGGTGGGGTTCCGTATCTGCAGCAGCAACAAAAGAAACGGGTCCGGATGGTGATGGAACTCCTCAGCTGGCTAGCTCCAGAATGATTTGAGTTTGCTCCGGGGTCGACGTAAGCCAATAGTCACACGGTTTGCAGCTAGCTAGCTGCGAAATCAAGGTGCAAGTGTCCAGAGCCTGCGGCTGGAATCCGGGGAAACTGAGAGAAAAAGAGTCCCGGAATGCTCCGGTCCGAGTCGCGTTGCACAAAAGTGCCGGTAGATTATCGAGCTAAAGGAATAGCTGATGACCACTAAACGTGGGCAGCTGAAACACCAACGCTAGCCAGCAAACCGGCTAATTTCGGGGCAGCTACAGATTAGCTTCTGGCTAGCTATCGGAGTAGCTTCTGGTTAGCTTTCAGGCTAGCTTCTGAATTAGCCCCTGGCTAGCTTCCACGATGGATTTTCAGATTGAGGTAAATAATACTTTTTGTAATTGGTGAAGCGGGTTGCAGGAAAGCTTTTGCAGGAAAGCTTTTGTAGTTGAGTTCTTGGATAATAAAATAAATAAAAGATATGCGAAGAAAGGTGTAAATATATATATATACAGGACACGACAATACGGAACAGAAAAAGACGTCTGAACTGCTAAGCCACCTTGGATACAGATAGAGTAAATCATCATTCTTATTCCACTGCTTGGAAAAACTCCAGAGCTCTAGAGAAATACGGTCACGACAAGATTCACATTGAAATACACTTTTCTCATGTCAAGCCATGTTGTCACTAGCTGGCAGTAGCTCTCTCTCTCTACCCCCTTCAAACACTGTGCCACTTTTTATGTGGCCAGCCATGAGCCATGTATGGGGTTGGATCTGTCTTTTATTTTTTACCATTATTTATTTTAAGAAACCTAATTTCATTCATAAGTATTTAGAGGATCCCATGCCACCCCCTCCCCTGGTCCTCTCCTGCCCACACAAAGAGCCAGGAGGTTGTTGGCGCCATGCCAGCCTGTGGGCCCTCAACCAGAGAGAACCACCTCCACCCAACCAGATGCAGCCAGCTGCATACGTAAATGTTATTCATTTTTACGGCTTGTGTACGTAATACTGCCAGTGTGGGAGAGTGTGGTTCCACTAAACCATGGAAAAAAATCCTTAAAAAATGTATGTGAAAAATATATTTTGGCTGCCTGGTGGCTCGATCTGTCTGCGGTCCCCTCTCCCTCCTCCCTCCTCCTCTTTCCTGTCTCTGTCCACATCTCACTCTCCGAGACATGACTGTTTGAAATGTGCTAATATATATTATGTCTCTCTCTCTGCCTGGGCCAGTCTCTGCACAGCCCTACAGCAGTGTGAGATGGCAGGCATATTTGCCATTGGGCCAGAGGTGCAAAGACATTACATTTACATTTTACATTTAAGTCATTTAGCAGACGCTCTTATCCAGAGCGACTTACAAATTGGTGCATTCACCTTATGATATCCAGTGGAACAACCACTTTACAATAGTGCATCTAACTCTTTTAAGGGGGGGGGGGGGGGTTAGAAGGATTACTTTATCCTATCCTAGGTATTCCTTAAAGAGGTGGGGTTTCAGGTGTCTCCGGAAGGTGGTGATTGACTCCGCTGACCTGGCGTCGTGAGGGAGTTTGTTCCACCATTGGGGTGCCAGAGCAGCGAACAGTTTTGACTGGGCTGAGCGGGAACTGTACTTCCTCAGAGGTAGGGAGGCGAGCAGGCCAGAGGTGGATGAACGCAGTGCCCTTGTTTGGGTGTAGGGCCTGATCAGAGCCTGAAGGTACGGAGGTGCCGTTCCCCTCACAGCTCCGTAGGCAAGCACCATGGTCTTGTAGCGGATGCGAGCTTCAACTGGAAGCCAGTGGAGAGAGCGGAGGAGCGGGGTGACGTGAGAGAACTTGGGAAAGTTGAACACCAGACGGGCTGCGGCGTTCTGGATGAGTTGTAGGGGTTTAATGGCACAGGCAGGGAGCCCAGCCAACAGCGAGTTGCAGTAATCCAGACGGGAGATGACAAGTGCCTGGATTAGGACCTGCGCCGCTTCCTGCGTGAGGCAGGGTCGTACTCTGCGAATGTTGTAGAGCATGAACCTACAGGAACGGGTCACCGCCTTGATGTTAGTTGAGAACGACAGGGTGTTGTCCAGGATCACGCCAAGGTTCTTAGCACTCTGGGAGGAGGACACAATGGAGTTGTCAACCGTGATGGCGAGATCATGGAACGGGCAGTCCTTCCCCGGGAGGAAGAGCAGCTCCGTCTTGCCGAGGTTCAGCTTGAGGTGGTGATCCGTCATCCACACTGATATGTCTGCCAGACATGCAGAGATGCGATTCACCACCTGGTTATCAGAGGGGGGAAAGACAGCACTGTCTTTAGACATTAGACAGCACTGTGTCACTGGGGCCTGGAATTCAATGTCCAGCTCAGTCTAACTCCGCTGAGTCCTCAACTGCAGTGTCCTGGATACTGTGGGCTATCTGTTGGCGTTGAGGGCTATACAAAGATGAAATGGAACGATGTACAATACACACAGACACCACGCGACTAGTGTTAACAATCCACTGTAAAGCCAACTGACCATCTATGTTCCCTCTTCCTGGTTCAGATATAAAGGTAAATGGAACCCTATTCTCTAGTGCACTACTTTTGCTATGTAGGGACTAGGGTGCCATATCTGACACAGATACTGTATAGTCTAGCAGTGAACAAAGTCTGAGGTGTTGACTGTTCGCTCTTGGAGAGCTGGGTCTGAACTCACAGCCTAAGCAAAACCCGAACAAATCACCAAGCCCAGCGGAGTCCGGAAGCCCTCTGGCCCCCAGCAATTCAAACACGATCATGGGGCCTCCAAGTCTCATGACCAATCTCAAAACACCCTCCAAATGGGAACGAATGTATTAGCCCTGGCTGTGGAGAGCGCGGCATAGCTGCTCAAAATGGTTTCATACATGTTTTATCAGGGGGAAAAAGCAGCTTGGACCGGTCCATTCATTCGTTGCCCATCTTATTAGTTTGGCACAGCGTTATTAGCTGCCATTGTGACGGAACTGCCCCTCTGTACGATGCCTTTGGGGTGAACTCTGTGCCAGGAGCTTTTTGGAAGTATTAGAACACCATGAAAATACAATCCCAACCTTCAGCATTGAGGTTTCTCCCTGATAAACACAGGGGATTATCAGAACAAAACACAATGTCCTGCCTCATACATACCATTCTTTATACCATTCTATCCTATTAATTGTGTAGGAAAACATGTTTTTTTTAATATAGAGCCTTGGAAAGTCGCTTATAGGCTGAAACACCAGAAACACATTCTGGTATATATCTGCATAATACTGATATTGTTTCTAAGGGGGGAAATGCTGAATTGCTCAAGAAGAAAAAGGCTTTGTCTGCTGTAAAATGGCAGACCTTGTAATAATCCACTTTGCTGCGTTAGATACGCTGTTAAGCAATGTGTCAATTGATTCCCATCTGCTGATGGACTGTGTGTTGAAATAAATTGACCTTGCTAGACAATGAGTAAAATTGATGGAGCATTCATCTCCCGCAGAACCTCTTAATGTTCAACCATAAAATGAATTGAACAAATCTGGATAAGGGATGAAGGGAATAAGGGAGGGATAGAAAATTATTTTTCCACAAAAGTCAGTAAATAAAAGCCCCCTCCCCTCTCCCTCGTAAAATCAATGTGCTGTAGCCTAACAGGTAGGGAGGGGGGTTAAATTCATGCTGTTGACTGTCTGATTAGGATTAAAAGCACATGGCAGTAAAGTGAAGCACGCAGCAAACAGATGCTCCCTGTCGGGCCATCTTGGAATATGTGGCTCAATTACAGTCGGCCTAAATTGAAAGCGATAGTGATTTAAGTCTTCCCAATACACCATCTTTTCAAGGAGACCTTTTCAAGCGTCTGCCGTCCAGTGAGTCTGAGACAGAAAAGCAGTATTGATTTTCAATAACATCACTTAATGACCTCACTGTGGTTTGATCTGGGCTGTCATTACGCTCTGATACCCAGGGACAGGATTGGTGTGACTCGCGGTTGGCGAGAGAGAGATGGAGGGGGGTTAGGGTGGAGGAGGGGGATTATCAGGGCTCGGAGGTGAGGCAGAGACAGACAGAGAGAGAGAGAGACAGACACAGAGAGAGACAGAGAGATAGACAGACAGAGAGAGAGAGAGAGACAACACTGTATATATACATAATATGACATTTGTAATGTCTTTATTCTTTTGAAACTTCTGTATGTGTAATGTTTACTGTTAATTTTTATTGTTTATTTCACTTTTGTATATTATCTACCTCACTTGCTTTGGCAATGTTAACATATGTTTCCCATGCCAATAAAGCCCCTTGAATTGAATTGACAGAGAGAGATAGAGAGATAGAGAGATAGAGAGAGAGAGAGAGAGAGAGATAGAGAGATAGAGAGATAGAGAGAGAGACAGACAGACAGACAGACAGACAGACAGACAGACAGACAGACAGACAGACAGACAGACAGACAGACAGATAAAAAATAGCAATTAAGTTTTGGAAACATCTAAAATACAGTCTCATATCACTACCAAGCCCTGCAATGCAAAGAACACAGTCCCCTCACCCAGCTGGTCCTGGGGCTGAGTTCACAAACCTGTTCTACTAACACACTGAAGCCTCAGTCCCCTCACCCAGCTGGTCCTGGGGCTGAGTTCACAAACCTGTTCTACTAACACACTGAAGCCTCAGGACCAGAACATCCAATCAATCAGAATAAAACAAATTACAACACAATCAAAACAAAACTACATGGCTTATTGGGAAACACAAGCACAAAGCAAAATGCAGTGCTATCTGGCCCTAAATCAACAGTACACCATGGCAAACTTTTGACCGTGGTTACTGATCAAAACCTTAGAAAAACCTTGACAAAGTACAGGCTCAGTGAGCACAGCCTTGCCACTGAGAAGGGTAGACACAGGAAAACCTGGCTCCATGTAGAGGAAAGACTGTGCAACCACTGCACAACAGCAGAACCTAAGACAGAGCTGCATTTCCTGACAAAATGTAAAAAATATATAACAATTAGAGACTGTCATTTCCTTAAATTTGAAACCCTTATTCAAGGTTTCAAAGACCTCTCTGATGAGGATAGGCTACCCATCCTGTTGGGGGAGGACGCAGAGAGCTGTGGGTTGGCAGCGCACTACATTGCTGCCTGCCATGAGACGAGGGACAGTGTCTGACAGACCAATCAACCTGCACATGTCCTCTACTGTATGCTTATTGTTATTGTTCAGTGTATGGTTATTTTGACCCTTGGTTATTGTTGTCACTGTTGTCCCGTTGACAATTTTGATTCTTATTATTTTCATATTGTAAATATCAAAAGTAAGCTTTGGCAATAGTACATTGTTACGTCATGCCAATAAAGCAAATTTAATTGAATTGAGAGAGCGAGAGAGACAGACAGACAGACAGACAGACAGACAGACAGACAGACAGACAGACAGAGAGAGAGAGAGAGAGAGAGAGAGAGAGAGAGAGAGGGAGGAGGGGTTAGGGGTGGAGGAGGGGGATTATCAGGGCTCGGAGGTGAGGCAGAGACAGACAGACAGACAGACAGACAGACAGAAAGAGAGAGAGAGACCCTCATTGATAGCGGGAGTAGATGTCTATGTGCACCCCTCTTGGACCGCTGCGGTGGACCTTCCAGGCTCATTAGCGAAACAGATGAGCGTGGGGAGAGGATGGGGGAGAGAGAGAGGGCAGGGGAGAGAGAGGCTCTCCTCTAACACCCACTGCCTCTCTCCCAGGCATGGCTCCTCTTAATGAGTCCAGACCGCAGGTCAATACTCCGCTCGTCCGTCAGTCAATAGCGGTTACCTGCAACACAAACACTTAAAACCTGCTTTCTTACAAAATCAATGTCCTATTAGTCCCACCCTCTATTGCCTCTCTTCCCAATCCCATCGATCCCCCAGGAGACCTGTGAGAGATCTGCAGCTGATCCATGTGAGATTACAGTCAAATGAACAGAATTAGAACAGAACCCTCCTTGGCTCCATTGTATTTATTTTATGATTTGTTAGCAATGTGCTAAATGAAATGAGCCAGCTAAGACACTGGCAGTATTGGCAAATCCATGAAAAATGTATTCCTTTAGTGATTTGTGAATTATTGTTATATCACCATTCTACAATTAGGAGGGGGTTACAGCCAGTAACCCTGGTCTCAGAGAATGATCATACAGGTGAATAAAAAGCAACAAACTGCAGATATTAGGTCCAAACTTTATTCCGTACAATTTTAAATCATGAATGTTCGTTTTCATTTTTTTTGCACGCCTAAAACTCTACTTGTTTTGTATACAAGTCTAAAAAACAACAACTGCACAACACCACAACGGTCGACAGAGAAAGTCCTATTGCCGGCCAATCAAAAGTGTCTTCCTTTGCTGTCAATTCATTTTACTGGGGCTGCATGTAAGCTTCTGGTACAGTTTCTCTGTAACGGGGAAGTCTGTAGGTTTATAATTCCATGGCCATCATTGGGAAAAAAAACATGTTGAGTTATTCCAAGTTCCTCTCACTGAATCAACATTATCCAACAGTGTCCATTCCATTCCAGGTGGCTCTCCATCGGGGTGCTCAGCGCCTCTTTGCATAGATTGCAGATGATCATTCCAGCCCCCTTCTGATGCCCGCCCTCCTTCCCTCCCATTGGACAGGATCGTCTGTTACCATGGTTTCCAACCGGCAAGTGGTTCAGTTTTGATTTAATTAGTTTTTCTAGAAACATTTAAAAAGCCTAATAAATTTACATTGTAATTTTGCTGCAAGGAATATCAACAAGATATTTACATGAATTTTCTTTACAGAGACCGAACAAAGACCTCGTAATATATATTTGTCTGCATATCTCAAAGGCAAAGCAAATAAAATGCAAATGAGTATTTCCATGTACCATGAGGTTATATTACTGTTGTAAGGGTAAAAAGTCCAGTCTGTACTGTGGAGCATCATCTTTCATATGTCTCACAATGGACTGGGATATTGAAAATAAGAGACTAACGCACAAAATACAAATTCATAAAAATTATGTCTATACATGGAACAAGGATAGGAAATGTACAAACTCATTTTAATCAGAATCTCACTTTTCGCTCAAAATCGAAAAAGGTTTTAGATTAATATATTAATATCAAATTTTATGTCGGAAACAAACGTACACATACTTTTTGATTCGTGTTCTTCTAACCAACATTCTCATCAGCCTGTCCATGTCAAATAAAATCATGGCATGTGCTTCTTCAACCTTACAAATCTTTCCTTTGTACAATCATACTGTTTCCTCGTTTACTAATGCCTTTCTCCATTGTAAAGCAGTGCATTTTGTTCGCTCTAGAAGGTTCCAAATTGGGGAGTGAGTCTTTTTAAGCATCCATGTCCTTTGTCTGTATGTAAAGCTACCGTGCCTCCACTTCTTTGGGGTTGCGGGAGGGGGAGTAATCTCGGGGGTCCTGGGTGGTGAGGGGGCTAGTCCTTCTGGGGGAGGCTGGTCTGGCGCTCCCTGCTGCCACTAGTGGAGGGGGGGCGCTAAGTGCGGCGGTGGGGGGCGTCCGGTTCAGCAGGCCATTGTGTCCAGTGGAGGGGCTGAGTCTGGGGTAGGGCATGCCGCCCAGGTGGGGCATGAAGGGGGGCATGTGTGGCAGGTGTCCCTCCATGGGGGACTGGTGCAGCTGGTGAAGCCGCGCTCGGTCCAGCTCCTCCCTCAGGTGCTGGCGCTCTCTTTCCTCTGCCTGTTGCCTCATCCTCTCGTGCTCCCGCCGTACCTCCAGCAGGTGCTCGTGGTGGGAGTAGTCGTGGGCCTCTCTCTCCCGGTAGGCCCGCTCCTGCTCGTATATGCTGGGGAAGCGCTGGGCCTGCTCCGCCCTCAGATGGAAGTCCATCCTGCGCTGCAGGTCCATGTTGCGGTAGGCCTCCCTCAGTGGGTCCCAGGGGAAGGCTTGGTGGGGCATCCGGTCCCTCCCTGCAGCAGCAGCCAGGGGGCTGACCCCCATAAATGGAGCCATGCGAGCCCGGTCCAGCACGTTGAGACTGCCCATCTGGTGCATGGCGCTCATGGAGAGGGGCAAGGAGTGGGCCATGTGCACCCCGTGCAGGGAGCCGTGGGTGGGCATTTCACTGCAGCGTGGAGAGGGGGGCGGGGGCTGCTGGGACAGAGGAGGGTGGTGGTGGTGGTGGTGGTGGTGACCAGGCTGGGGAGGTGGAGGAGGTAGAGGCTGAGGAGGAGGAGCAGGCTGAGGGCCAGGCTCGGAGCTCACCACCACCACATCCTGGTCCTCCTTGCGCTCCTCCTTGATCTTCATGTCGTTCTTCACCTTGTGCAGCAGCAGGTCCCCCCCAGAGGAAGGACGAACCTCCTTCCTGTCCCTGTCCCCATCCTTGAGTAGCGTGGGTGGGGGGCCACCAGCCATTTTCATGCCTGTCTCAGATAGGACAGCCTTGGAGTAGGGGGAGGGGGTGCGGTGGGCTGGTTTGTTGGAGTCTTCTGAGGAGCGTCTGTCTCTGTCTGTCACCTCCTTCCCTCCTCCAGGGGAGCGGCTCTCCTTCACCTTGACCTCCCCCACTATGGCCACCTCTCGGTGGCGCTCCGGGAGCTCCTTCTCTGCCTCCCGTACCCGGTCCACGCTGCCGCTGTGGTGGCGACCCGAGTCGCTGGAGTTCTGGCTGTTAGAGCGGATCAGGCTACTGATCTGGTAGCTGGTTGGGGCCGATGCAGGGGACGAACGGTTGGAGTGGCGGTTACGGTCAATCGAATCTCTGAGGGGCACAAACAAAATAACACTGTGTATTTATCAGAAGGTTAGAATGGAGTTTTTATTTTATTTTTTTACTTTAGTTGGAAATATGTGTGAATGAAAATTTGCATTCAAATAACAAACACTTGAGTTACTTACAACTAATACAAATAATTCAGAGTTGTATTCATACAAACTACATACCTGTCTTTATCCTTATCCTCTTTGCTGATGGATGAATCCCTTTTTTCCTGTTCTCTCTCCCTCTCCCGTTCCCGTTCCCTCTCTCGTTCTCGTTCACGCTCGTGGCTGTTTGCTGAGTTGCTGCGCTCCGTGTCTGCAGACTTGGGCCACTGCGGAGGGGTGGGGAAGGAGGGTGGGGTCCGGTGGAGCCTGTTCCAGGTGTCATGGTGAGGGCTGCTGAAGCCTGGCAGGCCCCCTGGGCCCTCTTTATGGCCAAAGACACTGTTGGAGCCTGAAGGAGAGGCGACAGGGAGAAAAGAGTGTAAGCGAACCAAACTAAACTCCCTCCTGGACACACAACATAAGATGGAGAGACTGAAGACAAGAGGAAAGAAAAAGAAAATCAACACAATAGCAGCTTTGTCTTTGTCTTGAGAGTTCTGAGCGGTCTCTTGCTGCAAGCAGCTCTGCTTTACAAAGACTGGCCAGGTTAATGGCTTCCCCCTCTGCACTTCTAGCTGCTTGAAACAGACCCTACTCTGCTCTGCTCCCCCATTCACTCCTCTCTCAGGGCCTTTTCACTGGAAAGGGGGCGGATGGGGGGGGACTCAATTACCCTCTGGGGTGAGGGTAGTGAAAAGCCAGGGAGACCTTAGCATTCCACAGGGTGTCTATTTCACTGAAATCCATTTTGCTACAGGGCAACTGATTTGGCAGAGGAGAATAAGAGAGAGAGAGAGGGAGGGAGAGGGCGAGAGAGGGAGAAAACCCTCCACAGTGGTGATGAGGGGGCTTTTAGAATAATTAATACATGAATAGCAACCTAACAGAAAGCCTGTGAGTGCTGTGTGCGTTGGCAGTGTTGCTGTCAGATTAAAGCCAAGCTACTGGGGAGGGGGGTGGACGGAGAGACAGAGAGAGAGAGCTGTGCTGCCTGCCTTTTTGTTCCTCCGTGTTAGTTTTATTTTGGCATTTGATGCAGAACTAAGTGCCTTGATTTCGTTCCTCCCTGGCCCACTCGGGGAGGGGCGGGGGGCTGGCGCTTACCAAGCGAGGGGTTGCCTAATCCTCCGAAGGCACTGGTTGAAAGGTTGCCGAGGCCGCCAAAGGTACTGGAGCGACTGAAAGGATCTGCAAAATGCCAAACAGGGATTAGCTGAGCCGGCTGGAGGAGCCCGACCACTCGTTCCACTCTGCTTTTCTCTTACAAGCGGAGCTGTGGGTTTTCTAGCGCTGCTATCCTGCTTCCTCTAATCCTACTGTATGTAGCTAGCTAGCGAGGCTTGCTGCCTGCTCTGGCCACACTGGATTTACTCCCACACTGTCCGTAATGGAGCGGAGCCTTTAATATCTGACCCTCATTCTAGGGAAGCACTGCCTGATGGGAGACTGAGTACGATGGGGTCTAGGTTGGAGCTGGACTACAATCGGACAGGGGATTTGGAGGTCTCAAACAGTCAGGCACACAGCTGCTTTAATGGAGAATGTTTGTTGAGTAGGCTTTAGAGATGCTTCAGTGTTTGACACTTCCATTTGAACCTGCACACTCTGAGAAAACATGTGCTACCTAGAACCATAGGGATCTTCGGCTGTATGTTTCCAGGTTAAAGGTTTCTTTGAGGGTTCTTCTTTGGGGGGAAATGTTCTACCTGGATCCAAAAATGGTTCCAGATGAAGAAACCTTTATCATTCTACGTAGCACATTTTCTACTACGAGTGTCTTAGTTAAACCTAGTTTACATAGAAGTGTACATAGAACTCAAAATGGAAAGGTATGCATACCTACCTGAATCAGGACACAACATTATCAAGATTGAGTAAGAAGGCATATTGGAAAATGCCAGAGGTTAAATCAATGATGAATGATCCTTTAATCTAGTTCTGAAAGACTTCCACTATGTGGTGAATGCAATGCAACAGTTTGTCAATATATCAGCAAACAACAGCTAGAAAGTCACACTTGAATTAGTTCTTTGGGCAGGAATTTCACCCAAAATCTTTGAGGAGTGTCATAATTCCTCAACATTTCTCCCCTGTGCACCAAGTGTTTATAAACTCAAATTGGATTGACTCAAGAGCTTATCCCGTGAAATCACCTTGCTGCACTGAAGCCTAACAACCTATTTGATGGGAAATACAGAATAATAGAAAAACCTCCATTACTCTGTCTGTGAAAGAGACGAGCAGAACTGGAAGAGGCCATAAGAAGAAGCCTCAAGGTAAAATGGCATATTTTCTGAGGCCATCTGCCTAAGTCCAAGGCAATATGAAATGTTGTGCAGTAAAAAACCTTCCCTTGAACAAAGGAGCTAGAAAATAAAGTCAGGAAATTAGAAAAACTACCATAACAAGCCCAGAGTGGCCTTCCTTCCACATCAGTACAGGCAGGAGGGTAACTCAAGGGTATCTTTTATGAATCACGGGGATAGATTTCATGAGGTCTCTCTACACAGCACTAAAGTTAAACTGAGTGTGAGATATGGAGCAGGATGTCTTCACTAGCCAGAACCTCTATTTCCCTATTATAACCTTATTTTACAAACAACAAAATGTGACTGTAGTAGTATTCTCAATATGAGTGCAACAAAGAGAGAGAAAGTAAAAAAGGAAAAATTGGGATTGAAAATGTGGTGCTATTTCCACTTACCTGCCAAGTGGCTGGGAGGCAGGAAGCCGCTGTGGTGGGGGGAGGGGCCGTACGGGGAGGCGGCCGGATGGCCAGAACCTACAGGAGAGAGAGAGAGAGAGAGAAAGAGAGAGAGAAAGAGAGAGAGAAAGAGAGAGAGAAAGAGAGAGAGAAAGAGAGAGAGAAAGAGAGAGAGAAAGAGAGAAAGAGAAAGAGAGAGAGAGAGAGAGAGAGAGAGAGAGAGAGAGAGAGAGAGAGAGAGAGAGAGATACCTCAGTCTGGTTTTTGTCTTTCCCATCCAGAGATTTAAGACAGCATGCAGATGCTACAGGTACTGTGAAATCATCATCAGATAATAGTAAAGTATTTGATTTGTTCCATTTCAGCCTGCCGTGTGTAACAGTGAGCCAAGGCCAGTTGAAAAAGAAAAGGAGAGCCATACACTCTAGGAGCTCAGATGCAATAATTTAATAACCTAATAACCAACGTTTGGACAGACAAGCTGTCTTCATCAGGGTATAATGACAAACACTGCGGGTCACTAGTTTATATAGTGTCAAAGAACACACACAGGTGTCTGTAATCATGGCTGGGTGTGGCTTGATATCATTGGTTAATTTACAGATATAAATAGAACATATAAAAAACATAAATGGATAGCATACGGTCATAGATACAATTTGGCTACATAGGCCTACAAACATTTACAATGAATAGAAAAATCACAATAATCACAAGAATGGCTTCAGATCAAAGTCTACGTTGAGACCGAAGGGAGCAAAGGTCTTTAAATGAAAGCTCCAGACAGCCTCTCGTTTAAACAATAAATTGTCGAGGTCTCCCCCTCTCCTAGAGAGGGTGATGAGTTCGATGCCGATATAACGGAAGGACGAAACCGAGTAGTTTGCTTCCAGAGAGAGTGGACCGACCATGTCATCTCAGTGTCTCCACTCAGATAGTGGTGTCAGTAGTCATCTGTCATAACCTCTAACTAGGCATCCAAAAAGAGGACAAACCACCAAAAATACAGTGAAGGATATCTGATGTTTCATAGGGTTAACAGTGGTTGTCTGAGAAAGGCTTGATAGCAATTAGCATAATATTCAATAGTCTCACGTGTTTGTGGATGTGTGTGCGCTCGTACGTGTATATGCATTTAGGATGGGGGGGGGCTTTTTTATGAACAGACGTTGACCTCTTACAAAACGTTCTTCACCCATATTTCATGAATGGTTCATGAACGAGCCAATTACAAGCCAATTCAGGACACAATACTGCATAATTACAAGCTAAAGGGCATCCGCCTCCATGTTGCCTTCAAGGCAGGTTCTACCAGTCAATTATCACAAATAATTGTGTTCCAAATGGCACCCTATTCCCTACATAGTGCACTATGTAGGGAATAGGTTTCCATTTAGGATGCAACCATAGAGAAGAATCCATATTCATGGCCACATCACATGTCTAGGACAAAATTGACAACAACAGCACTTCAACTAGGGCAGGTAAAGAAGAATAGAACACAGCTGAACACTAATACACCGTGTGTCATTACCAGTGTGAAGAAATGTGACAGGTAACCAGGAAGTAAACATCTGTCTATATGCATAGAGTTACACTCTTATTGGACAACAGTAGACCTACTCATAATTCAACCTGAAGCTCTGAAAGGTACTATGGGCTTTGGTAGATTTGGTATGGCGTCCACATCACCAGAATTGTGGGGTTGTTGGCAGTAGGGGTGGTATTCTGACTTGAGAGCCGGACTTTCATGTCTCATTCATAGATGTCAATGGGAGACAAAAAGGAAGCGTTCAAATCTGAAACTATAATAGCCCTAAAGACCCTGTGACATGTCCCTCTGTGCTGGGTAGAGGACCATGAGCCCTGTGCTGGGTAGAGGACCATGAGCCCTGTACTGACCTGTGGAGGAGAACATGGGTCGTGCCAAGTCGTGGGTGTAGGGAAACCCAGGAAACACCCCTGGGGCAGGGGGACGACTGAACAGGTCCAGCTTTCCATTCATGTCCAGTTTGTGAGGGTCCACCTGCATCTGCTGTCAGAGAGAAGGGGTGAGAGTGGGCAGCGAGAGAGAAAGAGAGAGAGAGAGCGGGAACACGAGGGAGATGAAGATAAAAGGGAAAGAAAAGGTAGAGGATGAGAAAGAAAAGAAAACAGAGTGGCACTGTCAGTGTTTGCAAATGTAGTAATTAACAATAATTGACGCCAGTCATTTCATAGTTCAAGGAGGGACTTGTAATCTGCTATAATCAGTGATGTAATCACTGTGTGAGATCAGAGAGGAGGGACAACATACAGTACATAATGCCTCTACATGCCCAACACATACCCACTGTGCCATAACAACATCAGGGTAAGCTGATTAGGCCCACTAAACCCCATGAGGACGGGGTGCCTATGACAGTGACACCATGACAGAGACAAGAGGAGTCTTCCAAACTACAACCAAAATGGCCGCTACATAAATAGGCATAGAAAGAGAGGAATCCTTGGGAAAATAAAACATTTGGCAGAGGATCAGGTGGGTCCCTCCTTCCCCTCCCTTGGCCTCCTTCTGCCTAACACACACACACACACACACACACACACACACACACACACACACACACACACACACACACACACACACACACACACACACACACACACACACACACACACACACACACACACACACACACACACACACACACACACACACACCACGCTCACCTTCATCTTCTGCTGATGGTGGTAAATCTGCCAGGCGATCTGGACGTGCACCGCACACCACTTGCCAGGTTTCTGGAAGTTAGCAAATTATTCTAGGTTAAACCCAACACTTTAATGCTATGACGCGATGATACTGTAGAATTTACTCAACGTTATGACATGTTGGTACTTGGTACTGCAGTAAATTTGACAGTGCATGGAAGACAAATGAAATCATGGCTTACTCTAACTGCTGTCCTGAAAGGATCCGATACCTGTGTTGTTGAAAGAAGAAAACATGAACCATAATCAACCCACAGCCACAATCATCTATACTTCCTTCATCTCCATTGTAAAGCATCAAGCATGGGCTTGGTGTTTTCGAGGGACAGTGACAGTAGGCTACGTACCCGTGGGTCCTTCTGTAGGAGTGTGTGAGGTACTGCCCCCGAACGGGATGCTACATCTATGGGGTTAGAGGACTAAAAGAGAGGATAGATAAAGAAGAGAGAGAAAGACAGAGGCAGAGTGTTGCAAATGAAGATGGTGGAAAAAGGGACTTTGCACAGAATGACAACACCAACAATAGACACACTCCAAAACACTGCCTCTTCTGCATTGATTCACACCAAGAGACCCTGCAAAGCAAGCAACTGTATGTGACGTGCACTCCTAGGAGGTCTCCAGTACAGAATCAACAAGACGGCAAATTATAGATCTCTGTCTTTGAGGTCTAGAAGAACCAGAATGCCTAGATCTTAATCCATCCCAGAGTACTAGGTGATCCCAGGTGGTTCCTAGCACCACACCCTCCACCCTCCATCTTCCAACCCCTCTCCTGATGCTCAGTGGTGCCCAGCGTTTGGCTGTAGGTGGTGAATGGAGGGATGGAGGGGGCTAACTGTACTGTACTCTAACCATCTGGAGGCAGGAAACAAAAGACCTCCATTATAGAGCCTGTAGGGAATAAAACCAGGGGATTTAGGCCAGCTTTGATTGGTGGCTTACAACAGGGTCAGAGCCTATTGGGCGCCTGCCAGGCCCCAATCATCACACACTAACACACACACACACTAACACACACACACACACACACATATATATATACACATACACATATACACACACGGCTGCTTATCTCCCCCTGCACAGTGGCGGGCCTGAGCCGCCCGCCACTGCTTAAAGACAGGCCTTGTTTGCATAGTCTATTATAGTGAGAAAAAAAGAAGCAGGAGCAGATTTGTCAGGCTGGTTCACTTGAAACGCAGCTGCCTGCTGCCCTGTACACAGACTGTAAAGGAAGGCTTTGGTGGTATTCAGGTCCCCTAATTCTAGCCTCATTCTTGGGTGAGATGATGAGCAGAATGCTGAGTTGCCAGTGCGGGTGTGTTTGTGAAAAAAATGCATGTGTGTATGTGGTGTTTTTGTATTGTGTGAGTGAATGAGTGAGTGTGTGTGCATGCGCGCATGTGTATTGTGTGCATGTGTGTTTGTGTGCGTGTGCGCAATGCATACGTGTGTGTGTGTGCAGGTCTGTGGGGCTAACCTTGGGCTGGAAGGCTCCTTGCAGTGAGCTGAAGGGTCCTGAGTGTGGGAGCAGCGGGGGCATGCCTGGCATTGTGGGGGGGTAGGAGGGGAAGAACTGCATGGGGGAGAGGAGACACACAACCACTTCTTAAAACAGATTACAACAAGACGCAAAGAGACAACACTCACACATAAACACGTGTAGAAGAATAAATTGATATTTTCTTTCTCCAAATTTCAAATATCTAACCACAGTAACTATTTGACAGAAAACATGCTAAAAGCATGGTGATGGAAGTTGAAAGGAAATAGTTAACTTACATTTGAATGTCTAATGAATGGATTGTCCAGTTTTGGAGCGTATTTGTCGAACTGGAAAAAAAGAATGGGAAAGCAGAGTAAGACGTCAGTGATGCCAAACTGACCAATAACAATAACAGGAACTCTGCATCTATAAACTAAAGACCATCCAAGGAATACAAGAAAATCCCATTACACCTATTCAGTGACAGAACAACACAGGAGAGAGGAAGTTCAGCACAACATCAGTTAGATCAAAAGACCAGGAAGTCTGACAGCAGCTGGCTTAAAGGAAACACTGAGCATTCTGGGGTCATGTTTTGTTTTTCTTTAGCGTGCGGCTGGCCAGCCAGACTGCAGATTGAGATTAAGTTAAATCATCAGTGATATGACTAATCAAATGGACTGCCAATATTAGGGATTTTCCAATTTGTCTGCAGCACAGAAAAACAGCCATTGAGTTAGGCCTAGAGACAGTACTATGCTTGGGCGGGGGGAGCTCTCTCTACCTTACTTAAAGGCCTCAGTGTAAAACGAGAAGATTGAGTTATGTTTCTTATTAGGTGGAAAATTTGGAGACGTGAAACTAATAGGCTGTGACAGATGTAGGGTTTTACAATGATCTCTGTTATGGAAACGGAGCACACAGAGACACATACATACTATGGGGGGTTGCCATTTTAGTGTGTGTGACGACTCAGAGAGCGAAATCTCAGAGACATTAACATTTTCTATGCGTAACATCATATAACTCTGGGTATATGAACAGTCAGTCTTTGATAGGTGAAATTAAATTGGTTCGACTACATTTTCAAGAGAGCTCATTTTGAACATGTACAGCATGAGACTGAAATAACTTTGAACGACTCAAATGGTTTAATATAATGAAACATTTTCCGAAGCATACTAATAGAATAATGAGATTAGGATCTCAACAGAAAGACTATAGCCTCATATACAGTATCTGATCATGAGGCCAAGCCATGGGAATCTAGTTTACATATTTGTCAGTTAGTGAGAGAGAGAGAGAGAGAGAGAGAGAGAGAGAGAGAGAGAGAGAGAGAGAGAGAGAGAGAGAGAGAGAGAGAGAGAGAGAGAGAGAGAGAGAGAGAGAGAGAGAGAGAATTCCCATGTATGAATGGGGACTTTGTGTGACTGCATGTAAGCCAAAACTGCTCCTCTATTTTGAAACCTGCTAATTGCAACTGACAGTAACTTATTCCTATTCCATAAATAGACAAACCATTTGCAGGTACTTTTGTGAGTGTTTTTACAAACCGCCGCTGGTTTGGGTTTTCATAAAAAAGGAAAAACGAGACGTACATGAATCAGTTAATTCTATGTGTGTGTGTGTGTGTGTGTGTCTCCCCCCTGTGACATGGGCGGGAAAGGAGGCGGTTTTCTCGCTCAACACTAGGCATAGCTCCTCTGACTGGGCCTGGCCTCCCAGCGAAGCGGGGCCATTCAACATCCGCCACAGAGAACGGTCACAGCGGCGGGTTTGTGTTTGTGTTTGCGGGCGATAATTGTTCCAAATCAAACACAGACACCCTATTGAGTGGAAACGCTGAGACAGCTTCCGAGCTCATTAAACCAGTTCTCCCTCTGTACCTTCTCGTTTCCTTCTTCAGCTCGGGCCTGTTTTATGTTTTACACTGGGGGAGTAATACTCGCTAGTGGCTTTATGGCTGTCTATAAAACTCATGCTTTATAATTTACAGGGCCTGTCAGAGGTTTATTGTAAACAGCTTTGGATAATTAAGGCTCGGTATTTCATCTTTAAACAATTAATGATATTCTTTTTCCTAAGAAGACAGAGGGGAAAATAGACACTCAGTGTTTCCATTTGGCAGGGCCAGCTGCCTGATGGCGTAGAACAATAAACAAATACAGAGGATTCATAATTTCATTCATTACAGCTATTAGCCAAGGGCCGTTACATAGTTGAAATGACATGGAGTGCTCACAGTGAGCACAGCTGGACCGATCCAACTACACACATCATGACAAACACTAAAAAACAACCACAACATTACTCCTGTCTCTCTAAACAAGCAGTAAAATTAAAGTGAAACAGCAATGTTGCTGGAGGGAGGAGAGGAGGGAAACAACATGGGTTAAGTAAAAACACAGTCTCAATAAAACAGAATACATTAACAGTCTTAAATCCCATTGTAACACCAATGCATCAGCCACAACATACAGATGTGAGTGCACAAAGCCATACAGCATTAGCAAGATGAGGAAATAACTCTGAAGATGAAAAGAGACAGAGTGCATATAAAGAATGCCTGGCTGCCATATAGAGGAATGAAGGGATCAGCTCCAGACAGAAGATAACAACAGCAGCACACATGCTTTTTGACTGAGAGATTCACAATCTAAACTAAACAGTCTCCCTGACTGCTTATCAGATAGCTCTACACTGTATGTACATAAGCTAAGCCCTTTTCCTGGCATTTCTAACATACAGGGATCATGTTAGATTCCACAAAGCAATGCAGCAAAGCCCCATGCTCTAAATGGACCATAGCCTCTTAATTAGGGGTCATGACATGATAGATTATATCTATTACACTAATGCTGAAAGGGCATAAATGGGAGTCGTGTCTGAATGGATTTCTCAGATTGCTATTGCTTTCCAAATGATGGATGAATACCCCTAACTTTTCCAGGGAACATTTTTACGATTTAGAGCTGCCAATGTTTTGCCCCTGGCTGACTCGATGGCTGACTCAATAGCTGACTCGATGGCTGACTCAATAGCTGACTCGATGGCTGACTCGATGGCTGACTCGATAGCTGACTCGATAGCTGACTCGATGGCTGACTTGATAGCTGACTCGATAGCTGACTCGATAGCTGACTCGATGGCTGACTTGATAGCTGACTCGATGGCTGACTCGATAGCTGACTCGATGGCTGACTCGATAGCTGACTCGATAGCTGACTCGATGGCTGACTTGATAGCTGACTCGATGGCTGACTTGATAGCTGACTCGATGGCTGACTTGATAGCTGACTCGATGGCTGACTTGATAGCTGACTCGATGGCTGACTTACATTTACATTTACATTTAAGTCATTTAGCAGACGCTCTTATCCAGAGCGACTTACAAATTGGAAAGTTCATACATATTCATCCTGGTCCCCCCGTGGGGAATGAACCCACAACCCTGGCGTTGCAAGCGCCATGCTCTACCAACTGAGCCACACGGGACGGGACTTGATAGCTGACTCGATGGCTGACTTGATAGCTGACTCGATGGCTGACTCGATGCTGCCTGATGACGGTTAAAAAGGCACTGAAGCTATTATACATGATCAAAACAGTCCGAATGACGTCACTCCCTTTCATCTGGAATGAAGTCATTGAGTGTAACCACAGGCTTTGAATTTGTCATTGCGGAGCATTAGCCCCCAGTGCATGGCAGTCACGCCACACATCTGTTGGAAGGCCCTTTTGTTTCTGGTGCATGGCAGGGAAATCAGAACATTCAAAAACATTTCAAACAGATCCATAAGAAAACAATAAAAATACTCCCTTCAATCGGTCTCCTTTGTTCCAGGGCAAAAAATGTCATGTTCATCGAGAGAATGATGAATACATTGAATCAACTGTACTGGCGTATGTTGGTTTGGGCAGGCTTCCCTTGTGTTGTAAAGGAAAGGGGCATATAGTGAGCCTTTGTGCATTGTAATGTTTTTGAAGTTCAGCCCTCTATATAGGCTAATGCATATGTAAAACCCTGGTCCAAAAGCATAATGTCTATTATTATATACTGTAGTATTATATGCAGCAGGCGCCTGTGTTATGTCTGGTTTCAGCATTGAGGATGAACCACTACAAACATGTGTACTGTGGCGGGGAGATGACGGGTTAGTTGGAGCCTTATTATGGGGCTGTAGTGATGACTAGGTGCCCCTGCCTCCTGTTCCTCAACTCTCTGTAAAAATGCACTGTTACAGTGTCCCTGTGACAATATGCAAAAGACCAAGAGACCCAACCAGCAGAGGGGGGAATGGATAGCAAATGTTTGGGTGGGGAAGGAGGGCAGGCTCTGGCCCTATCGGTTGTGAGGAGGGTGAGCATTTGGCGATTGGGGTGACTAGGACGAGGAAGAGGAGGGGGGTTGAAGTACTATATGGGAGCTTTACTTATCCTCACATTTCTGGCTGGGGTACGCACCATGGGGGGTGCGGTGGGCGGAGGAATGATGGTGGCCGGGGGCAGACTGGGCGGGAAGGGCGTGAAGGTGTGCTGGTGGGTGTGTTGGTGCTGATGCATGTGCTGGTGTTGGTGAAACTCTCCCCTCAGGAGTGACACAGGGGCCAGCGGGGACCCCGCGGAGGACGGCCCCCGGCTCCACCCCTCTGAACTCTGAACCAGGAAGCGGTTGTTCAGCTCCTGCCGCAGGAGGTCAAGCTCTGCAAGAAAGGAGAGCGAGAAAAGGGGGAAAAAGGGAGACACAAGAAAGGCACGGACGCCAGTCAGTCTTAACAACGGGGTAGAAGAGAAGAAAGAATAGTCACCTGGCATTCTCTGTTTCTCCAGCTCATGCTGTGAGGGTTTTCTACGTGAGGACTCATTGGGGGTGGTAAGAGAGTTGCCTGTGACAATGTGCCAATCAGAATCCCCGAATGAGGCTGGCAATACATGATTGGTTGGTTGAATGATATCAACAGGCTGGTATCTAAAGACAAGAGAGAACCAAGAGTCACCTCAGCAGAAAACACAGCAGACTCCCTCCACTAATGCTACATATCCTAGCTACTACTATTACCTTAAATGTCTATTACCAGTGCTTGACTTGGGCAGAAGCTCACCGGAGCTGAGTACCGGCATCTCAAATGTTCTACTGCTTGAGCTCCTGTTCCTCTTATAGAATATTACTTCAAAAGTATTATGGAGTTCCTGCACCTAAATATAAACAGTACCGGCACCCAAATTGAGTACCGGCACCTATTTCAGTTCAGTCCAAGTCAAGCACTGTGTATTATAGTACAATACACACTAAAAGAGTATCAATTCAATAAAGAATAATTGACAACAATCATTTCTCTTATACAGATACAAAATCATATGACGATACAATTCTGCTACATGTTACATATGACAAAAATATGTAAATATTACAAGATTAACATAATAGTAGAACTAAAAGTCAGCTTCAATATGAACAGCTTACATCTTACCTAACATGCCCTTCCTCTGACTTGCCATAAAAGAACAGTTAGCTGACAGCATGCAGTGTTACGGACCAGAAAATATCCTCTGGCATTTCACTTAAAGCTATTCTTCAGCCCAGATTACGCAAATCAAACCAAATGGTATTGGTCACATACACACGGTTAGCAGATGTTAATGCGAGTGTAGCGAAATGCTTGTGCTTCTATTTCTGACGATGCAGTAAAATCTAACAAGTATTCTAACAAAGTCACAACAACTACCTTACACACAAATGCACACAAATGTAAAGGGATGAATAAGAATATGTATATATAAATATATGGATGAGCGATGGCATAGGCAGATGCAGTAGATGGTGTAGAATACAGTATATACATGAGATGAGTAATGTAGGATGTAAACATGATTAAAAGTGGCATTATTTAAAGTGACTAGTGATACCTCTATGTAAACATTATTAAAGTGGCATTATTAAAAGTGACTAGTGATACCTTTATTAAGTCCGTTTATTTAATTGGCCAGAGATTTGAGTCTGTATGATGGCAGCAGCCTCTCTATGTTAGTGATGGCTGTTTAGCAGTCTGATGGCCTGGAGATAGAAGCTGTTTCAGTCTCTCGGTCCCAGCTTTGATGCACCTGTACTGACCTCGCCTTCTGGATGATAGCGGGGTGAACAGGCAGTGGCTCAGGTGGTTGTTGTCCTTGATGATCTTTTTGGCCTTCCTGTGACATCGGGTGCTGTAGGTGTCCTGGAGGGCAGGTAGTTTGCCCCCGGTGATGCGTTGTGCAGACCGCACTACCCTCTGGAGAGCCTTGCGGTTGAGGGCGGTGCAATTGCCATACCAGGCGGTGATACAGCCCGACAAGATGGTCTCGATTGTGCATCTGTAAAAGTTTGTGATTGTTTTAGATGACAAGCCACATTTCTTCAGCCTCCTGAGGTTGAAGAGGCGCTGTTGCGCCTTCTTCACCACGCTGTCTGTGTGGGTGGACCATTTCAGTTTGTCCGTGACGTGTACGCCGAGGAACTTAAAACTTTCCACCTTCTCCACTACTGTCCCATCGATGTGGATGGGGGGTGCTCCCTCTGCTGTTTCCTGAAGTCCACGATCATCTCCTTTGTTTTGTTGACGTTGAGTGAGAGGTTATTTTCCTGACACCACACCACACCAAGGGCCCTCACCTCCTCCCTGTAGGCTCTCCCTGTAGGCCGTCTCGTTGTTGTTGGTAATCAAGCCTACCACTGTAGTGTCGTCTGCAAACTTGATGATTGAGTTGGAGGCGTGCATGGCCACGCAGTCATGGGTGAACAGGGAGTACAGGGTGGAGATGTTGTTTCCTACCTTCACCACCTGGGGGCGGCCCGTCAGAAAGTCCAGGACCCAGTTGCACAGGGCGGGGCCGAGATCCAGGGTCTCGAGCTTAATGACGAGTTTGGAGGGTACTATGGTGTTAAATGCTGAGCTGTAGTCAATGAACAGCATTCTTACATACGTATTCCTCTTGTCCAGATGGGATAGGGCAGTGTGCATTGCGAAGGCGATTGCATCATCAGTGGACCTATTGGAGCAGTAAGCAAATTGGAGTGGGTCAAGGGTATCAGGTAGGGTGGAGGTGATATGGTCCTTGACTAGTCTGTCAAAGCACTTCATGATGACAGAAGTGAGTGCAATGGGGCGATAGTCATTTAGTTCAGTTACCTTAGCTTTCTTGGGAACAGGAACAATGGTGGCCATCTTGAAGCATGTGGGGACAACAGACTGGGATAGGGATTAGTTGAATATGTCCGTAAACATACCTGCCAACTGGTCTGCGCATGCTCTGAGGACGCGGCTAGGAATGCCGTCTGGGCAGGCAGCCTTGCGAGGGTTAACACGTTTAAATGTTTTACTCACGTTTGCCATGGAGAAGGAGAGCCCACAGGCTTTGGTAGCGGGCTGTGTGAGTGGCACTGTATTGTCCTCAAAGCGAGCAAGGAAGTTGTTTACTTTGTCTGGGAGCAAGACATCGGTGTTCACGACGGGGTTGGTTTTCCTTTTTGTAATCCGTGAATGACTATAGACCCTGCCACATACGTCTCGTGTTTGAGCCGTTGAATTGCGACTCTACTTTGTCTCTATACTGACACTTTGCTTGTTTGATTGCCTTGCAGAGGGAAAAGCTGCATTGTTTGTATTCGGTCGTGTTTCCGGTCGCCTTGGCATGATTAAAAGCAGTGGTTCGCGCTTTCAGTTTCGCGTGAATGCTGCCATAAATCTGTGGTTTCTGGTTAGGGAAGGTTTTAATGGTCACAGACGGAACGACATCTCCGATGCACTTGCTAATAAACTCGCTGACCAAGTCAGCGTATATGTCAATGTTATTCTCGGAGGCTATCCGGAACATATCCCAGTCCATGTGATCAAAGCAATCTTGAAGCGTGGAATCCGATTGGTCAGACCAGCATTGTATTAACCTGAGCACGGGCGTTTCCTGTTTTAGGTTCTGTCTATAGGCTGGGAGCAAAATGGAGTCATGGTCAGATTTGCCGAAGGCAGGGCTTTGTATGCATCACGAAGTTCGAGTAGCAATGATCCAGAAAGCTACCAGCTCTTGTCGCGCATTCGGTATGCTGATAGAATTTAGGAAGTATGGTTCTTAGGTTAGCTTTGTTAAAATCCCCAGCTACAATAAATGTAGCCTCAGGATGATATGGTTTCCAGTTTACATAGAGTTCAGTGAAGTTCTTTCAGGGCCGATGAGGGATCTGCTTGGGGGGGGGGGGGGGTTATACGCGGCTGTGACTATAATCTAAAATAATTTTCGTGGAAGATAATGCGGTCGGCATTTGATTGTAAGGAATTCTAGGTCGGGTGAACAAAAGGACTTGAGTTCCTGTATGTGGCTGTGATTACACCATGAGTCGTTAATCATAAGGCATACACCCCCGCTCTTCTTCTTACCAGAGAGATGTTTGTTTCTGTCGGCGCGATGCGTGAAGAAACCGGGTGGCTGTACCGACTCTGACAACATATCCCGAGTGAGCCATGTTTCTGTGAAACAGAGAATGTTACAATCTCTGATGTCTCTCTGGAAGGCAACTCGTGCCCTAACTTCGTCCACCTTGTTATCTAGAGATTGGACATTGGCGAGTAATATGCCCGGAAGAGGTGGATGGTGTGCTCGCCTTCTGAGTCTGACCAGTAGGCCGCTCCGTATGTCTTTCCTGCGGCGACCGCGTTGTTTTGGGTCGGCTTCTGGGATAAGATCACATGTCTAGGGTGGAGGTCCAAAGAAAGGATTCGCTTCGGGAAAGACGTATCCCTGTTCGTAATGATGGTAAGTTGACATCGCTTTTATATCCAATAGTTCTTCCCAGCTGTATGTAATAACACTTGAGATTTTCAGGGTTAACAAATAAGAAATAATTCATAAAAAAACTAATAACTGCATAGTTTTCTAAAGACCTGAAGCGAGATGACCATCTCTGTTGGCGCCATCTTGCATGCAAGAATTAACAAAGGAGATCCATGTTTTTTGCCAAATAAAACCAGGACACAAATGAGAAATTGCTTGATAAAAAGTTGTACTTGGAGTAACATGGAGGGGCATCATTTAAAAAAAATATGCCTTTATCATTTGTAATGGGATATACATTAGAGTCTTATATATGGTCATTCCCTTCTTTACTGCATGTGCATGTGCAATTGTAATAAATTACTTCACTTACCAGATCATAAAATGATAATTGAATGGTTACAGGTAGTGTTGGAGAGTAATGAGATATGTAGTTCAACTAAACTCAGCAAAAAAAGAAACACCCCTTTTTCAGGACCCTGTCTTTCAAAGATAATTTGTAAAAATCCAAATAACTTCACAGATCTTCATTGCAAACGGTTTAAACACTGTTTCCCTTGCTAGTTCAATGAACCATAAACAATTAATGAACATGCACCTGTGGAACGGTCGTTAAGACACTAACAGCTTACAGACGGTGGTCAATTAAGGTCACAGTTCTGAAAACTTAGGACACTAAAGAGGCCTTTCTACTGACTTTGAAAAACACCAAAATAAAGATGCCCAGGGTCCCTGCTCATCTGCGTGAATGTGCCTTAAGCATGCTGCAAGGAGGCATGATGAGGACTGCAGATGTGGCCAGGGCAATAAATTGCAATGTCTGTACTGTGAGACGCCTAAGACAGCGCTACAGGGAGTCAGGACGGACAGCTGATCGTCCTCGCAGTGGCAGACCACGTTTAAACAACACCTGCACAGGATCGGTACATCCGAACATCACACCTGCGGGACAGGTACAGGATGGCAACAACAACTGCCCGAGTTACACCAGGAACGCACAATCCCTCCATCAGTGCTCAGACTGTCCGCAATAGGCTGAGAGAGGCTGGACTGAGGGCTTGTAGGCCTGTTGTAAGGCAGGTCCTCACCAGACATCACCGGCAACGACATTGCCTATGGGCACAAACCCACCGTCGCTGGACCAGACAGGACTGGCAAAAAGTGCTCTTCACTGACAAGTCGCGGTTTTGTCTCACCAGGAGTGATGGTCGGATTCGCGTTTATCGCCGAAGGAATGATCGTTACACCGATGGCTGTACGCTGGAGCGGGATCGATTTGGAGGGTCCGTCATGGTCTGGGGTGGTGTGTCACAGCATCATCGGACTGAGCTTGTTGTCATTGCAGGCAATCTCAATGCTGTGCGTTACAGGGAAGACATCCTCCTCCCTCATGTGGTATTCTTCCTGCAGGCTCATCCTGACATGACCCTCCAGCATGACAATGCCACCAGCCATACTGCTCGTTCTGTGCGTGATTTCCTGCAAGGCAGAAATGTCAGTGTTCTGCCATGGCCAGCGAAGAGCCCGGATCTAAATCCCATTGAGCACTTCTGGGACCTGTTGGATCGGGGGGTGAGGGCTAGTGCCATTCCCCCCAGAAATATCCGGGAACTTGCAGGTGCCTTGGTGGAAGAGTGGGGTAACATCTCACAGCAAGAACGGGCAAATCTGGTGCAGTCCATGAGGAGGAGATGCACTGCAGTACTTAATGCAGCTGGTGGCCACACCAGATACTGACTGTTACTTTTGATTTTGACCCCCCCTTTGTTCAGGGACACATTATTCCATTTCTGTTAGTCACATGTCTGTGGAACTTGTTCAGTTTATGTCTCAGTTGTTGAATCTTGTTATGTTCATACAAATATTTACACGTTAAGTTTGCTGAAAATAAAGTTGACAGTGAGAGGACGTTTCTTTTTTTGCTGAGTTTAGTAATTTAATTACATTTTGCTGTAGCTTGGTGGTAGTTGAACTAAATTCCAATATTGGTAGTGTTTTCACTAGTTATTAATTACTTTTTGCCATGTACAGTAGTGATGTCCCGTGTGGCTCAGTTGGTAGAGCATGGCGCTTGCAACGCCAGGGTTGTGGGTTCAATTCCCACGGGGGGACCAGGATGAATATGTATGAACTTTCCAATTTGTAAGTCGCTCTGGATAAGAGCGTCTGCTAAATGACTTAAATGTAAAAATGTAATGTAAATGATGTAGTTAACTACTGGAACTACACACTACTTTTTTTGCCAAAATAAAATATAGGTGGGTGCAGTAGGCAAGAATTTCCTTTCTTTTTCGGCATCAGACCTGCCTAATTCTCACTTGAAACATAGTTTTTGTGTTTAATAGGCTAAATTACACATTCTGTTAACATCTGACTCCAGAGTGATCTGTTCTTGCAATTTGTAGTCTATGACATTTCAGATTTAGATATGATAATTTTTCACGAAGTAGTTTGGATGTGGTGAACAAATATTTCAACATCACTTTAGTTAAGTAAACTATATTTTTCTTAAGGGTAGCTTTAGTGTAGCTCAACATCTTCCATTGAGAAGTAATTGGTTGCTTGGTAAACTATATTTTCAAAGTAACTTCCCCAACACTGGTTTCACGTCAATGTAACCTGGTATGTTAACATCTACTTAATATCACATAATTCACTTTTATTCCCTCTGTACTTGGATGCTTTTACTGTACAGTTGGGTTTACATTTCTGCAACAATTGACTTTAAAATCACATTAGATTGTTACTTTGGCTGAATTGCTACTTAATGTTACAGAATAGCCCTTTGTTCTCAAATGTCCCATTAGATCATTACCATTACCTATTATTACCTCTACTACTTGTTATTTTTTACTCTTACATTTATTATATTGATTAACGTTCTGCTTTGTTGAGGGAGCTAGCGCATAAGCATTTTGCTTCACCTTTTATACCTGCTGTAAACTGTGTATGTGACAAATAAAATGTGATTTGATTTATTATTAATTTATAAAGAGAACAGGTCACAAATAACTATAGAGCAAAGTCTAAGAAAACATATTAGTACTACAAGGAGAATACACACATAGCTGAACGTGTCCAGTTTCTACACTCTCGCTGCCAAGACAGGCAGACGGACTAGCCTTGCTACCAGAGATGTCAGGAGGGCAATCTTACCTGGGTAGGGGGTGCCAGCAGGGTGCCCAGGGACCACAAGACTGTTAGTGGGTAAGGTCGGAGGTGGCGGCAGTGTGGCGGGGGTTGCGAACATGGCCGGATGGCGATGGGCCGGGCTTCGCAGGGAGGAATAGTGCGAGGTAGAGAGGTTGGCTATGGACAGAGGCAGGGCCGGGGTGGAGGAGGGGAGGCTGCTCAGGTGGTGTGGTGAGGGGGGCAGGTGGTGGTGTTTGGGGAGGCCTGCGCTGCTGCCGCTGTGACTGTAGAGAAGACAGAAAGAAAGACCAATGAGTTATATACAGTTGAAGTCGGAAGTTTACATACACCTTAGCCAAATACATTTAAACTCAGTTTTTCCACAATTCCTGACATTTAATCCTACTAAAAACCTACTATCCTACTAAAAGCTTTTGACCCACTGGGAATGTGATGAAAGAAATAAAAGCTGAAGAAAAAAAATTCTCTCTAATATTATTCTGACATTTCACATTCTTAAAATATACTTACCTAAGACAGGGGGTCTTAGGTAAGTATATTTTAAGAATGTGAAATGTCAGAATAATATTAGAGAGAATTTTTTTTCTTCAGCTTTTATTTCTTTCATCACATTCCCAGTGAGTCAAAAGTTGACATACACTCAATTAGTATTCGGTAGCATTGCCTTTAAAATTGTTTAACTTCACTAGGGTAGGGGGCACTATTTTCACCTCCGGATGAAAAGTGTGCCCAAAGTAAACTGCCTGCTACTCAGGCCCAGAAGCTAGGATATGCATATAATTGGTATATTTGGATAGAAAACACTCTAAAGTTTCCAAAACTGTTAAAATAATGTATGTGAGTATAACAGAACTGATCTGGCAGGCGAAAACCTGAGAAAAATACATCCAGGAAGTGGGATTATTTTATGTTTGTAGTTTTCTATTGAATGCCATTACAGTATCCATTGACTTAGGACTCAAATTGCACTTCCTATGGCTTCCACTAGATGTCAACAGTCTTTAGAAATAGTTTCAGGCTTGTATTCTGAAAAATGAGAGAGTAAGACCCCTCTGAATGAGTGGACCCTACAGTGTCCCAGAGGTTTTTCATGCGCGTGACTCAGAGTGTGACTTTCTTGTTTACCTTTTATATTGACGACGTTATTTTCCGGTTGAAATATTATCGATTATTTAGGCCAAAAACAACCTGAGGATTGATTATAAACATCGTTTGACATGTTTCTACGAACTTTACGGATACTATTTGGATTTTTCGTCTGCCTGTTGTGCCTGCGTTTGAGCCTGTGGATTAATGAATTCCTCCTCCACCAAACTTTACAGTTGGCAGTTGGATATAAAGAGGGACTTTATCGAACAAAACAAACATTTATTGAGTAAATGGGAGTCTTGTGAGTGCAACCATATGAAGATCATCAAAGGTAAGTGATTCGTTTTATCGCTATTTCTGACTTGTGTAACTCCCCTACTTGGCTGGGCGCTGTTCTCAGACAATCGCATGGTATGCTTTCGCCGTAAAGCCTTTTGAAATCTGACACCGTGGTTGGATTAACAAGAAGTTAATCTTTAAACCGATGTATAACACTTGTATGTTTTATGAATTTTTATAATGAGTATTTCTGTTTTTGAATTTGGCGCTCTGCAATTTCACTGGATGTTGGCCAGGTGGGACGCCCACGTACCCTAGTAAGGTTAACTTGGGTCAAACGTTTCTGGTAGCCTTCCACAAACTTCCCACAATAAGTTGGGTGAATTTTGGCCCATTCCTCATGACAGAGCTGGTTTAACTGAGTCAGGTTTGTAGGCCTCCTTGCTCGCACACAATTTTTCAGTTCTGTCCACACATTTTCTATAGGATTGAGGTCAGGGCTTTGTGATGGCCACTCCAATACCTTGACTTTGTTGTCCTTAAGCCATTTTGCCACAACTTTGGAAGCATGCTTGGGGTCATTGTCCATTTGGAAGACCCATTCGCAACCAAGCTTTAACTTCCTGACTGATGTCATGAGATGTTGCTTCCATATATCCACATAATTTTCTTTCCTCATGATGCCATCTATTTTGTGAAGTGCACCAGTCCCTGCAGCAAAGCACCCCCACAACATGATGCTGCCACCCCCATGCTTCATGGGTTGGGATGGTGTTCTTCGGCTTGCAAGCCTCCCCCTTTTTTCTCTAAACATAACGATGGTCATTATGGCCAAACAGTTCTATTTTTGTTTCATCAGACCAGAGGATATTTCTCCAAAAAGTACGATCTTTGTCCCCACGTGCAGTTGCAAACCGTAGTCTGGCTTTTTTATGGCGGTTTTGGAGCAGTGGCTTCTTCCTTGCTGAGCAGCCTTTCAGGTTATATTGATATAGGACTCGTTTTACTGTGGATATAGATACTTTTGTACCTGTTTCCTCCAGCATCTTCACAAGGTCCTTTGCGGTTTTTCTGGGATTGATTTGCACTTTTCTCACCAAAGTACATTCATCTCTAGGAGACAGAACGCGTCTCTTTCCTGAGCGGTATGACAGCTGCGGGTCCCATGGTGTTTATACTTGCATACTATTGTTTATACAGATGAACGTGGTACCTTCAGGCGTTTGGAAATTGCTCCCAAGGATGAACCAGACTTGTGGAGGTCTACAATTTGTTTTCTGAGGTCTTGGCTGATTTCTTTTGATTTTCCCATGATGTCAAGCAGAGGCACTGAGTTTGAAGGTAGGCCTTGAAATACATCCACATGTACACCTCCAATTGACTCAAATTATGTCAATTAGCCTATCAGAAGCTTCTAAAGCCATGACATTGTTTTCTGGAATTTCCCAAGCTGTTTAAAGGCACAGTCAACTAAGTGTAATTAAACTTCTAACCCACTGGAATTGTGATACAGTGAATTATAAGTAAAATAATATGTCTGTAAACAATTGTTGAAAAATTACTTGTGTCATGCACAAAGTAGATGTCCTAACCGACTTGCCAAAACTATAGTTTGTTAAACTTCTCAGGGTTAGGCCCCTTTTCTCTCCACTTCCTGTCTGAATGACGTGCCCAAAGTAAATGTCCTGTAGCTCAGGCCCTGAAGCCAGGATATGCATATAATTGGTTACATTGGAAAGAAAGTTTGTAGAAATGTTAAAATAATGTAGGAGAATATAACACAACAGATATGGTAGGAGAAAATCCAAAGAAAAACCAACCAGAATTTTTTTGAGAGACCATCCTCTTAGAAATTCAAGAGAAAGGTCATATTAAAAATTAGCTCCCTGGATGCAATTCCTATGGCTTCCACAGGGCGTCAGCAGTCTATGTTCAAGGTTTCAGGCTTGTAACTTCAAAAACGAATAAGAAATATCAGTTTTAGCAGAAGGACACAGTCTTGGAAATTTGTGTTTGCGTTCGCTATGAAGACATTACGCACCTGCTAAAATCGGTTTCCTATTGAACATACAGTGGGGCAAAAAAGTATTGTCAGCCACCAATTGTGCAAGTTCTCCCACTTAAAAAGATGAGAGAGGCCTGTAATTTTCATCATAGGTACACATCAACTATGACAGACAAAATGAGAAGAAACAAAATTCAGAAAATCACATTGTAGGATTTTTTATGAATTTATTTGCAAATTATGGTGGAAAATAAGTATTTGGTCAATAACAAAAGTTTATCTCAATACTTTGTTAAATACCCTTTGTTGGCAATGACAGAGGTCAAACGTTTTCTGTAAGTCTTCACAAGGTTTTCACACACTGTTGCTGGTATTTTGGCCCATTCCTCCATGCAGATCTCCTCTAGAGCAGTGATGTTTTGGGGCTGTTGCTGGGCAACACAGACTTTCAACTCCCTCCAAAGATTTTCTATGGGGTTGAGATCTGGAGACTGGCTAGGCCACTCCAGGACCTTGAAATGCCTCTCACTCCTTCGTTGCCCGGGCGGTGTGTTTGGGATCATTGTCATGCTGAAAGACCCAGCCACGTTTCATCTTCAATGCCCTTGCTGATGGAAGGAGGTTTTCACTCAAAATCTCACGATACATGGCCCCATTCATTCTTTCCTTTACACGGATCAGTCGTCCTGGTCCCTTTGCAGAAAAACAGCCCCAAAGCATGATGTTTCCACCCCCATGCTTCACAGTAGGTATGGTGTGCTTTGGATGCAACTCAGCATTCTTTGTCCTCCAAACACGACGAGTTGAGTTTTTACCAAAAAGTTCTATTTTGGTTTCATCTGACCATATGACATTCTCCCAATCTTCTTCTGGATCATCCAAATGCTCTCTAGCAAACTTCAGACGGGCTGGACATGTACTGGCTTAAGCAGGGGGACACATCTGGCACTGCAGGATTTGAGTCCCTGGCGGCGTAGTGTGTTACTGATAGTAGGCTTTGTTACTTTGGTCCCAGCTCTCTGCAGGTCATTCACTAGTTCCCCCCGTGTGGTTCTGGGATTTTTGCTCACCGTTCTTGTGATCATTTTGACCCCACGGGGTGAGATCTTGCGTGGAGCCCCAGATCGAGGGAGATTATCAGTGGTCTTGTATGTCTTCCATTTCCTAATAATTGCTCCCACAGTTGATTTCTTCAAACCAAGCTGCTTACCTATTGCAGATTCAGTCTTCCCAGCCTGGTGCAGGTCTACAATTTTGTTTATGGTGTCCTTTGACAGCTCTTTGGTCTTGGCCATAGTGGAGTTTGGAGTGTGACTGTTTGAGGTTGTGGACAGGTGTCTTTTATACTGATAACAAGTTCAAACAGGTGCCATTAATACAGGTAACGAGTGGAGGACAGAGGAGCCTCTTAAGAAGTTACAGGTCTGTGAGAGCCAGAAGTCTTGCTTGTTTGTAGGTGACCAAATAGTTATTTTCCACCATAATTTGCAAATAAATTCATAAAAAAATCCTACAATGTGATTTTCTGATTTTTTTTCTTCTCATTTTGTCTGTCATAGTTGAAGTGTACCTATGGTGAAGATTACAGGCCTCTCTCATCTTTTTAAGTGGGAGAACTTGCACAATTGGTGGCTGACTAAATACTTTTTTGCCCCACTATACTTCTTTCCGTAAGAAATATTATAGTTTGATTACATTTTAGGGTATCTGAGGAGTAAATAGAAACATATTTTGACTTGTTGAAACAAAGTTTAGGGGTAGATTTTCGGATTCCTTTCTCTGCATGTTGAACGAGTGGATTACTCAAATCGATGGCTCCAACTAAACGGGCGTTTTGGGATATACAGAAGGATTTTAACTAACAAAATGACACTACATGTTATAGCTTGGACCCTTTGGATGACAAATCAGAGGAAGATTTTCAAAAAGTAAGTGAATATTTAATCGTTATTTGTGAATGTATGAAACCTGTGCTAGTGGAAAAATATTTTGATGTGGGGCGCTGTCCTCAAACAATCGCATGGCATGTTTTCGCTTTAATAGCTACTGTAAATCTGACAGTGCAGTTAGATGAACAAGAATTTAAGCTTTCAACCGATATAAGACACTTAATATGTACATAAATGTTTAAAATCCATATTATTTATGATTATTTATTTGAATTGCGCTCCCTCCAGTTTCACCGGAAGTTGGGACCCCTAGCCCTAAGAATTAACAATACATTTGTGGAGTGGTTGAAAAACGAGTTTTAATGACTCCAACCTAAGTGTATGTAAACTTCCGACTTGAGTGGGTTTGAGTGGGTTTATTACATGACTGGAAGCTGTGTCTATGAATTCTGAGAATGTATGTGTATATGTGATGTGCTGATCTGAAATTCCATTTTGAGTATACAAGATAACGACTATTGTTTTAGCTTGGATTAATTCAGCCTGTTTTGAGGATGAAATTGGGTCATTAGACTACGTCACCTAGGTCATATTTTCGAACATTAGATAGCACATTGTAGCCAAACTACTTTCGAGCTATCCCGTTACCCTTTGCTAGATACCTGACAGATCAGTGCAGGTGGAATCAACACGCTCTCTGACGTAAGTCAATGAGGTATTGTATCATATATAAGCATGGTATAAAGTATAAGAAGACTGCTAGGCATAACTAAACAGACCCAGATCATGTAAGAGAGCTAGGCATAACTAAACAGACCCAGATCATGTAAGAGAGCTAGGCATAGCTGAAACAGATCCAGATCATGAAAGAGAGCTAGGCATAACTAAACAGACCCAGATCATGTAAGAGAGCTAGGCATAACTAAACAGACCCAGATCATGTTAGAGAGCTAGGCATAACTAAACAGACCCAGATCATGTAAGAGAGCTAGGCATAACTAAACAGACCCAGATCATGTAAGAGAGCTAGGTATAGCTAAACAGACCCATATCATGAAAGAGAGCTAGGCATAACTAAACAGACCCAGATCATGTAAGAGAGCTAGGCATAACTAAACAGACCCAGATCATGTAAGAGAGCTAGGCATAACTAAACAGACCCAGATCATGTAAGAGAGCTAGGCATAACTAAACAGACCCAGATCATGTAAGAGAACTAGGCATAACTAAACAGACCCAGAGCATACGGATAAGATGTGGTCCTACTGTACCTGATGTCGTGCAGGCTGTTGTACTGCAGTGGGTGATGCTGGTGATGTTGGTGGCTGATGAGAGGCCTGGCGTGGTGTTGGTGCTGGGGGAGAGGGAGCGAGACAGGGACCCGGTGCTCCTGGAGAGAGTTGGGCCGGGCCCTAAGCAGGGGAGGGGTGGGGATGGGCAGCGCCCGGTCTGACTCTCTCTTGATGAGGAGGGGGGGCGGGGAGGAGAGCCGCACCCTTGGGAGGGGCTGAGGGGGGGCTGCCGCGGTGGCAGAGGGGGCAGGGGAGCCCGTAGGCGGGGAGGCCGGGGTGGGGCTGGACACACGCGGGGTGAAGGACACCTCGTTACTCTGCTCCTGGCTACGCTGGAGCCCTGATACTTTGGCCGAGCTGACAGCCTTGGACTCTGGATTCTCATTCGTCGTCACACCTGCAGAGACAAAGAGACAACGAACGTTAAGGGAGGATGTAGATATACCATTGCCTGGTGTAATGAAAAAGCTGGGAGAAGTGTCTGTCTAACTGTTATTGAGAACCATGTGTGGTATGTTGGTCCAGAAGAAAAAGAAAAGCTAATACACTACACGACCAAAAGTATGTGGACACTCGTCGAACATCTCATTTCAAAATCATGGGCATTAATATGGAGTTGCTTCCCCCTTTGCTGCTATCACTATTCTGGGAAGGGTTTCCACTAGGTGTTGGAACATTGCTTCGGGGACTTGCTTCCATTCAGTCACAAGAACATTATAGAGGTCGGACACTGAGCCTGGCTCGCAGTCGGCGTTCCAATTAATCATAAAGGTGTTTGAAGGGTTGAGGTCAAGCCTCTGTACAGGCCAGTCAAGTTCTTCCACACCGATCTCAGCAAACCATTTCTATATGGACCTCGCTTTGTGCATGGGAGCATTGCCATGCTGAAACAGGAAAGGGGCTTCCCCAAACTGTTGCCACAAAGTTAGGAGCACAGAATCGTCTAGAATGTCATTGTATGCTGTAGCGTTAAGATTTCCCTTCACTGGAACTAAGGGGACTAGCCCAAACCATGAAAAACAGCCCCAGACCATTATTCCTCCTCTACCAAACTTTACAGTTGGCACTATACATTGGGGCAGGTAGTGTTCTCCTGGCATCCGCCAAACCCAGATTCATCCGTCGGACTGCCAGATGGGGAAGCGTGATTCATCACTCCAGAGAACGCGTTTCCACTGCTCCAGAGTCCAATGGCGGCGAGCTTTACACTACTCCAGCCGAAGCGTGGCATGGTGATCTTAGGCTTGTGTATGGCTGCTTTAAGCTCCCGACAAACAGTTTTTGTGCTGACGTTGATTCCAGAGACAGTTTGGAACTCGGTAGTGTGAACAGATGACCGAGGATAGATGATTTTTACGCGCTACATGCTTCAGCACTCGGTGGTCCCGTTCTGGGAGTTTGTGTGGCCTACCTCTTTGCTGCTGAGCCGTTGTTGCTCCTAGACATTTCCACGTCACAATAACAGCACTTACAGTTGACCGGGGCAGCTCTAGTAGGGCAGAAATTTGATGAACTGACTTGTTGGAAAGGTCACTGAGCTCTTCAGTAAGGCCATTGTACTGCCAATGTTTGTCAATGGAGATTGCATGGCTGTGTGCTTGATTTTATACACCTGTCAGCAACGGGTGTGGCTGAAATAGCTGAATCCACTAATTTGAAGGGGTGTCCACATACTTTTGTATATATAGTGTATCTGCCTGCCTCCCCTGTCCCCTCCCCTCTCTCCCTCACCGTACTGCCTCTACACGTCTCCTACCCAAGGATCCCTTTTTCTTTCCCTCCCTAGGTTTTATGAAGTGTTTAATCAGGTCATTTTCATGCTTGACTATAATCAGATGATCCAATTTCTGCGAGCGATCCAGTCAGTATGAATAAATCACACCTAATTAAAGTTAAATGCCACTACTATTCAGGGCTTTGCTGAGCACACAATCTGGCATGAAATAATTATGTTTCAATTGTGCTGTGAAAAGAGATCACGGCCCCTTATCATGGCCTTGTTGCGTCTTCACCCCACAGATCTTTCAAGGGATTTCTAAAGCTGTAGGCTACAGCCAAACACTTTGAACCCAGCCAGCTACTTCATCTGGATCCCCGGGAAGACACAGAGCTTTTATAACAAGGAGAATTCCAATGAATTTCCATATTCAGTACCAAGAGCATAACATTTTAATGGGCTACAATGTTTCTACTGAATAAATAATGCCACAGAGAACATAAATCTCAAGGAGGCTTTAATTGGAATCTATTGACAAAAAGCCCTGCTCGAGAAAATGGTGGCTGACAGAACAAGTTATAGTAGTGATAAAGGCATATTTCACTGTGTATTCCTGACCACAGTCAGCTCTCTTCATAACAAAATGCAGGGTGAATGGAATATGCCTAACCAAGACAGTGGTAGCAGCATTAAACCTAAAATATAGGTTTCAAATGAGCAAATCAGCAGGGAAGTGGAATCCCTCTGAATACAGAAATATCACCTGCAAGTAAAGAGAACAAATATTAAAGAGGAAGGAGAAAATGGAGAGACAGATTGAAATAGAGGGAAAGAAAGAAAGACAGACTGGGACAGAATGGCCCTTTAATCATCTCTAACTTCTGCCTCTAATGCAGCAGAGATTCAAGAAGGCTTACTAGAGCCTCAATTAAGCAGCTCCATGGGAGTCTCAGAGCGCCGCAGAGAGCAGCCAGTGACAAATGAGAGCTAGCCTACTGCCTTTAGCAGCTAGTGAGAGCTCAGCTCCTCAGCTCAGCTCCTCAGAGCAGGCAGACTCCTAATGGAATATCCAGGGCTTAATAGAACCCGCTTAATCTTCCAAAGATTCTAACGCCCATAAAAGGGTAATAAAACGCTGTATGGAGATTTTAAACACGTTCCCCCTTCGCCTTTACAGGATCAGCGGGGGAGGCAAAGGTGTCACGACTTTCCAAATGAATTCAGGTCTGGGTATAATAATACGGCTTTATTATAAAAAGGGTCTTAAATAAGGATTCCTTGTCTGGGTGGGCCGAGAGAGAGCGAGAGAGAGATCGAGAAAATGAGAGAGAGGCAAATAATTATCTGTCGAAATGTCGCCCTTCGCTGACGTTGCCGTGGAAACCCCTCTCTTTCCTAGACACATTGTGGAGGAAGGAAGCCAATAGGACGGCTGAGGCTGTAATACTGAGGACACAATGAGCGGTGGTGGGTTATCTTAATGATGATTATAATGGGGTGTAATGGAGGCAGGGGGGACCTGATGTGTCAGCCTGAGACTCTCTATCTCCTCATTAAAACAGTTCGCCAGACTAGACCAGGCCGAGGGAGGGGCCGTACACTTCACACGCGTACACACACACAGCCAGGTTCTGCCTTCTCATTCTAATGAAGGGCAGGATCTGATTGTGAATGTGTTATGGTCACATTACAATCCCTATTACTGTCTGGTATGCCTAGGGGCTGATGGTAACATGGTATGCTATCATACATGGCTCTCAGCTACTATCTGGTTCATACTGTGTTGAGCATATCCCTACAGCAAACACACAGAGACATGAGAAGTGATCCATCAACGGAACAACATGTTTGTTATTGTTGAGAATGTACCAATCCCATAACAAGTTTAGATTCTATTCTTGTCTGATGGTAAAGCGAGGGCCTGGTGGTATCCAAGTGACAGGGATTCTTCTCTGACATGTTTCATCACAGGGATTAATGCTGTTACAATAACATTTCAATTGGTAATACTTACCTACCGCCCAAAGCAACATTTCACTGTTAATACTGTCACCGCCCAAAGCAACTAACAGCTCTCCTTGCAACTGAATCTGATGACTGTCAACTGTAGTTCCACAGTCAATCACAACCGTCAGGTTTACACTTCTCCTTCATCTCTCAGGACAAAATGTTATCTTCCTGAAAAATCCCACAACTTCATTCAGCAGGCAAGCCAAACTGCACCAATAAACATCTGAGATAGTCATTCAAATTAAGCCGTAACATGGGTACAAAAACATGAAAACACATGGAACAGATGGAGAGAAAGCCGTGCTTGAGGACAGCCCCACTGTGTATGTCCTAGGCCTGGTTAGGGCTCGAGGAGACAGTGATACTCCCGTATTCAGTGCACGGGAGGTCAGGGACAATTCATCGGTTAGTGCACAATTTGACAGTGACACTCCCTTGGGGAGTGTTGGCATCACTGTTCACCAGATGACATTTCAGGCCACTATTGATCTTTCTATAGTTGTTCCTGTGGCCTGCGTACTCTGGGGATTTGGTGTGGCACTGAGAGAAGGGAGGAGGGAGGAATGGAATGAGGGATGGAGGGAGGGGGTGGATGAATGGATGGAGAGACAAATGGATGGATGAAGAGAGGGAAAGAGGGATAGATGGAGGGAGGGAGAAAGGGACACCAGATGGACGACAGGCTTCAGGACACCCCCTCTGTGACTGATGTGTCCATCGGGGACGAGGGTGACCTCTGTGACCCCTAGGGTCATTCCACAGCTGTCCTGTCTCTGACACCCTTCACATCTGACCCTCTCTGTCCCCCTGGAACATCTGGCCACCACTCCTCTCCCCTCCATCCCTCCCTCTACACTGACAAGGTTCGTTCCAAATTGCACCCTATTCCCTTTACAGTGCACTACTTTTGACCATATCCCTATGGGCCCTGGTCAAAAGTAGTGAACTATATAGAGACAAGGGTGCGATTTGGAACGCATCCAGAGAGACAGAGCGGGCAGATGGTCTGTGCTGCCAGCAACCAGAGCCATCAATAAAGGATTAGGTGGTCCATCATGACACCATGTCTCCTCACAGAGAGAGACCATTATGTCAGTCTGAGGAGATTGACTGATAGTTGATGAGTCTTGGATGTTTTACATGTAAATGCAGGTTGTGCATTACTTTTATTTATTTTTACCCTACCAGCCCGCCACTGATTACAGCAGACTAACGGACAAAATGTTTTGCCCACATGTACGGTACATGAAGTTAAATAATTATACATACAGTATATTCCAAATTTCCTCAAGTGCTGAATTTTCACACACAGCGGCCAATCCACCATTCATTCTGATGTTAACTCCAACCTTCCAATGTCCACAGACTAACCAATCTTTCCCAGTATAATACAATTTTGCTATTTCCTTTTGCAATACATTCCTCCATTTTACTGTGATGTCTTACAAGGGTCTTGAACCTCGCTATTTGTACCATTTCTACTGATATTGCCCTAAAAATGAATACTTTACCAAGAGTATAATGGTATTTCCCATTGACTGATCGTGCATGACTTACTTCACATAAACCCCTCTCCTCTTGGGGAGAATAGGATGTGAATAAGAGGTTGTCCATAATCAATTATCAATGAACAAAATACAAGAGGATTTCAATGAAACAACAACAGACCATTGAGAGCCAAAGCAGTTCTACTGTGTGCGCATATATTTACTATTTTTGCATCCAAACATATTGGTTAACTTTAGTAGATACCCAAATGAAGGATGACTTGCAAATAATAGAAAATAACCCTTTGTCAACTCTTTGCCATTTATTTCAGGCACACCTGGGATGGCCACCTGCAAACGAGCCCGACGTCCCTCTGGATTAGATATCTAAATCATGTCCTAATTCAGTCGCCAACCAAACCATCACTCATGCAAATCAGAGAGGTGTATGAATAACCTGGCCACCACAGCCACCACCGCCAATATATGCAGTACAACCAAGAGAGAGGGGGAGAAATAAACCTGTATGCAAATAAAGTTTTAAAGTTAGAACATAGGGGTATGTAAATTCTCTCCATCATGACCAGAGGCCATTGAAGCCTGGCGCTGTGAAAAGAGAGAAAAAATCCAAGCCACCCCAGTCATCGCAGTCACCTCGCCCATCGGGCGTTCTCATTTACAAGGCAAACTCTGTGGTTCGCTCACACCACATCATCACTTTACCAGAACATAAACAGTCTGGGACGTCCACAAAAAAAAGGATATATCAAAAATAAATAAATAAATAAAGTGACGAGTCTCCTGAAGAAGTTGGAGGTGGCAGACGGTTCTGTAGAAATCACACTCCACCTTGATCTCCCTTCCAGCTTGGCACTGTTCTAACAGGAAACCTTCCTGTTTCTCAGTAGTGGAATTCACAACGTTGGGCTTTTTCTTCTTTGACCTCTCTAGCGTCTGTCTGTGCATGCCAAGGCCTAGCTACCTCTAGCTCACGACTGAGTGGCTGTGGAAAATGACTAAAACAGGTACTGGCAGGAGACAGGAAACCCACGCAGTCTTGGAAATCAACACCTCATTGCTGCCTGCCTGCGAGCCATTCTGTGTTACAAGAAGAAAAACAGAAAGAGGCGGAGTGGTTTGATCTAAATGATTTTGGAGGATAATGGGAGGCCGGCTAGCTGAGTAGCAGCAAATAGTCACGTTAATAATCAAATCCCAGCTAAATTTGCGATGGTCAGTTCTCTCATCCTCACACTATTTAATCTGCCTGGGAGCGTTTGGAATGGCGTTTAGTGGGAGGCCAAGGCAATGCTTTGTGAAATCACTCAGAGATGTTAATGGGAAATGAACAGGGAGAGGCTGCCAAGATATCTAGAAAGTGGGGACAGCTGGCGTGTTTCAATTAGTTCTGTCCATTGCAGCTGACAAAAGGACTCGGATGGCAACAGAATGGGATGGGTGTGAAGCTGTAACACGTTTACTGTCAAAGCCTGCACATCCACTGTGGGCACCTAATGTTAATTTGGAAGAGCTGGGCTGGGCTGGCAGCCCTGTCTGGTATGAATCAGTGTCTCTGTTTCTGCATGCTGGGCTTGGCTTCAAATCCACATGGACATATGTGGCACCAGGCATATGCCATCTTCTCCTGTGGCACGTGATTGCTGTCGAAGGGGGTGATGCAGATTAGCAACTTCTGGAAAAACTCACAGAGGTCTCTGAAATGAGGTGTTCTGGTCCCCCTTGGTCAGTTCAGAGAAATAATCAGAGACCACTATGTTGATAAATGTGTCTGTTTAAGGGTTAGGGTTAGGGTTGTGTATATTGTATGTTGAATATATTTTTGATGTATTTATGAAGAATTCATCTGAAAAAGGGACCCTAGTCTCAGTAGGACTTCCCTGTCAAAATAAAGGTTTATTAATAAAAGTATGGATGCCTGTATGTGCTGACTGGACAAAATCTGGCCCAAGCCATGTATTTCTGCTTCAGTGGTGGCCAAACCAGACCCTTGTTCCACTCTAAACTTTAATTAAACTCTGGTCACAATGAGTTCCAGAAGGGCAAGACCCCTTCACCCCCTCCCAAACCCTAAAACCCATCACTCCCAGCCTCATATGAAAACCCCTCGGGTCGTATGAGGTCAGTGCCACTGAGACTTCCTGAAGAAAATAGGGCGGATGACATCTTTCAGCCTTTCAACATAAAGCTCAAGTCTAATGGCTCTTCTGGCACACACAGGCCACCCTGCAGTCTGGAATGTGACCCCTTTCACCGTTGTTGACCCCTGACCATGGCAGTTGCCCTGGGGACTGTGTGGACAGACAGACAGCGGGAGAAACATCTATGAACTTCAAGGGAATCTCAGGAAGTTGTGATGTGCGGTGCGGCGTGGAGCTGAGCGCACCGGCCTTATCAATCCATTAATTAGCACGACACGCTCGCCCACTGGACTTGAACGCAGCGGCGGCAGCTGTCTCGATTGATTACAGGAGAGGACGCAGCGCTGCAATTACCTAGATGACTGGAGACAACGCCTGCCACTTCTAATAAAGGCTCTGGACTCCTGTTCCCCATCAAGGAGCAGTGGAGAGAGAAAACCAACCAACCAACCAATGAACCAACCAAGCCTCCCCGCCTTTCCTCTCCGATACCTTCAAGACCTTTTCAGAGTCTCTACAGGGCACCACAAAGCTCAGTGTGGGCTGTAATTCTTTAGCTGTGTGGAAGCTTTACTTAGGCTTGCATAATGCCTTAGCAATCTCAACAATACTGCTTTGTTGCCCTGCAGGACAGCATGCTTTATTAAGACCACCAGCTGGTTTACAAACCCCACAGAAAGGAGGGAAAAACAGGACAGGAAAACAAGACCTCCAAGCTTCAAGTCTCAGCAGAGATGTGTTTTTAGGATATGCTTTTTTCTGTGGATTTGAAAATGTAAATAAAGGTACTCTACCACACCAGTTCAAGAATGAACCTGCAACGAGCCTACATGTCACTAAGTGGATATAGTATTATCTTTCAGTGACTGATTATTTCTCAATGGAAGGAAATGGCTGAATGAAAATCCTTCAACAGATCCCAAGTGGCATGACAGGGAGCTGAAAGAGCCTGCATACTTTTCTTCTCCACTCTGATCTCTATTTCAATATATAGCCTCACTGTTCTCCCCTCTCGACCCCAAAAGCAAAGCAACAATTGAGAGGTTGACAGCTCTTCACCATCTGTCATACCATCATTCAATGTTTTGTCGTTTGCGGCCATAGCCGTTCAGAACCATGAAGGGGTAGGATAAATATTTTCTGCTAGATTGTGTTTCGTCAAGTGCTTTCAAGATAACTGTGTCAATTCGCTTTGAATTGGACTGTGGGTTTTAGTCAAGATATTGATGTAGATTCGCACCTGTTAAATCCAAATTATTAAAAATGGTGCTTTTATAAGGAGCGGGATATGGATTGTTATCCAGTAAAACACTAGTACAGCAAGCTTCTTAGTGAAGCTAAGCTTACATTCAACAAAAAAACATGTTTGTAGCAAGAACAATGTCGTCAGTTACAATGAGATCATCCATCAACTGTTGCATGTTTCTGTAATGTTTCCATGTTTTACCTTGGTGTTATTGCATGCCCAGCCAGGCTTTAGATTGCTGCCTGAATACCTAGAGTATGTACTCATTAGAGCTTGTCAATGGTCTATCCTTCACCAATGCATTCCTGCTTCCAATTGAAATTCCACACAGATGTCTCACATCGCACTCATCCAAGAATCACAAAGACTAGCCTATAAATCACAGTTTTTCAGAGTAAATATATGCTCTCAGTTAGGCCTAGCTCCTAAATGCAGAAGATTGACATATGCCTATTGGATGGGCTTGTGCACAGGACACATACAATGCCGGAGACAAAATTAATGATTCATATGGATTAATGGGTAATCAAAGGAAATGAAATACATACAGTTTGTAATGGACCAAACAGAATAAGAAGAATGCACTTTTATTGATTCAGATAAAACCCCTAGCAGACTGTTAAATATGCGTTTCCATGATAAATACACCCACTGTTGTTCATCCCCTACAAGAGGAACAGTACAGCTAGCAACAACACTATCTACCAGACCAGGGTAGGGGGGGTTGGAGGACTGTTTCTCTATAGATATCAACCTCGTGATATTGAAAGTGCCCGAGGTTAGGTTTCAAATGCAAGGACACAAGCTGTCCAGTAGACAGACACACTGATGCAACCAACACTACGCCTATAGGAGGATTATGTTCAGAGTGTGACCAGTGCTAAGCTGCTCCTGGGGTGCTTAACCATTAGGCTAGTGCTGCAGATGGAGACGGGACAGCTGTTGAAGATGAGTGAGCGAGAGTGAGTGAGTGAGTGAGTGAGTGAGTGAGTGAGTGAGTGACTGAGTGAGTGAGTGAGTGAGTGAGTGAGTGAGAGAGAGAGAGAGAGAGAGAGAGAGAGAGAGAGAGAGAGAGAGAGAGAGAGAGAGAAATGCCATTTTCCTCCTCTAATTGCCATACATTCAAAATGAGTAAATCTCAGCAGAAAATAGAAAATAGCTCCACTTCATTAGTCAGAGCTGAAGACAGTGAAGGAGGGGACGTTTCTAAATGGCATACAGAGAGAGGGGAAGAAAGACAGAAAGATAGCACCTTTTGCTATACATCTCTTGTCAAAGCTGATGACAAAGTTATAATACTAAGGGTGCAGATGTTTAGACTAGTTCTCATGCAGAGCTTAACTAGAAAGACATACAAAGCCTCCTCCGCTGTTTGGGATCCCTCATGTCCTGCACACAGACAACAAAAGGGGAGAGACTACGCTGGTGTATCAGGTTAGCAAACACTCCCAGTGCCTCCTAGCACCCAATCCATCATTCTTGATTAGAGTGCTACCATGGAGAGCAAGAGGGAGAGAGAGAGCCATAAACACACATTCAGAGGGAGAGAGGAAAGGAAGGAGGGAAGAAGGGAGGGAGAGAGAGAGGGGAAGTTAATAAGGCAGAGGAGAGGAGAGAGGGAGCAGAGGGCAGGAAGTCATGTCAAGAAAACTAATGGAGACAAGCCCATGAGCTGTGGGGCTATTGTGGGCTGCCTCCCTGCTGCAAGACACACAGCTCTGTCTGCTCTCATCACTGACATACACACACACACACACACACACTTTGTGCTGACAGGGCCTGAGGAACTGGGCCAACACTCGGCAGCCCCAGAGTAGCCATGTTAGTCAGTTTCAAAACTGATATGAGCTGTAGCATTTCACTTTACTGCTCTACGTGCAGAGAATAATTGATTTGTTTTGATCACAGAGAAGGAGAAGGTGTGACGGCTGGGGGATTTGGAGCCAAGGGAGAAATTGGACTCTGGCGATGAAACCGGTCTAAACAACTGGAGGAGCTTCTGGCTCACTGTTACACACGGCAAGCTGAAATGGAACAAATCAAATACTTTACTATTATCTGATGATGATTTCACAGTACCTGTAGCATCTGCATGCTGTCTTAAATCTCTGGATGGGAAAGACAAAAACCAGACTGAGGTATCTCTCTCTCTCTCTCTCTCTCTCTCTCTCTCTCTCTCTCTCTCTCTCTCTCTCTCTCTCTCTCTCTCTCTCTCTCTCTCTCTCTCTCTCTCTCTCTCTCTCTCTCTCTCTCTCTCTCTCTCTCTCTCTCTCTCTCTCTCTCTCTCTCTCTCTCTCTCTCTCTCTCTCTCTCTCTCTCGTCGGAGTGCATGCTGGGAGTGAGTCGTCAAGCAGGAGTGATTGTGAGAGCGAATGTAATTTTCTTTTCACTCTATTGGGTTTGGTATGTATATATATATATATATTGATTAGTTTAGTTGTTTTAAGGGTATATTGTTTAACTATCATTAAGCACGTATAAGGGTGGTGGGATCGTTGAGGTTGTTTGTTTGTTTTTTCGCGAGGGCACAACCAGCGGGTGGGGCTGGTTGAAATGGCCACTCGCGGAAGTGTAGAGTTTGAAAAACTTAGTAGGAGAAATGGAGTAAAGATTCCAGCGTCGGCAGGGTGTTCAGTAGAAGAATGTAGCCTGGCTGTAGGTGCTATCATTGGGTATGATAGCATCAAATCAGCCTCAAGGATGAATAGCGCTGTAGTGATCTTCTTAGATTCTATTGAAAAGGTGAATAAAATAGTCGAGACGGGTGTTGTGTTGCGGGAGACACAGACGCAGGTATTTCCGCTTATGAATCCGGCGAAAAAAGTGATACTTTCTAACGTACCACCTTTTGTTAGAGATGAAGTGTTGGAACGAGAGTTATCTCGTCATGGTCAAATCGTATCTACAATAAAGAAAGTTCTTTTTGGATGCAAATCTCCGTTGCTGAAACATGTCGTGTCACATAGGAGACAAGTGCATATGATTTTAAAAAAGGACGTAGATGAACTGAATTTAGCGTTCAGTTTTAAGATTGATGGATTTGATTATGTATTTTACGCTTCGACTGAATCAATGAAATGCTTTGGATGTGGAAAAGAGGGGCATTTGGTGCGCAGTTGTCCCGAGAATGAGCGCGCTGAGACCGGTAGTGGGTATAGTGCTGGTGCAAATAACGCACCATCGCGAAGGGATGAAAATGCTAAGGGTGCAGGGGAAGGGAGAAGGTGGGCAGATGTGGTTGGAAAAGTAGGAGAAGAAGGCATTGTGGATAAGGTGGAAATTGTGGTAGATCAGAACAAAGAGGGAGGGGAAACAGGTGGTGAGATTGCGACTGCCGTCGCTGAGGTGGTGCTGGAAAATGAAATTGGAGGGCAAGAGGAGATTGAAATAACGGAAAAAGAAGCAGATGTTTTCAAAATACCTAGGAGTAAAAGGAAGAACGTAAGGGGGGGTGAAGGGTCTAGTTCTAAGAGAAAGGTAGAGAGTGATAAATCAGTTGGAGATGAACAAGTGGTAGAGATGGTGGAGTTTTCTTCTGGGGAGGATAGCGAGAGTGAGTCTTCTGACGCGTCACAACAATGTAGCGAGACAAATGGGATAGAAGGGAGATATGGAATTGAGAAGATACGTCAATTTCTGAAGTTGACAAAAGGGAAGAAATATATGCAGGATTACAATGTAACTGATTTTTTCCCTGAAAGTGAATTGTTTATTGAATCAGCAAAGTTTCTGATGTCAAAAATTACAGGAGGAGGGTTGAAAAGCCCTGAAATTGCTAGACTCAAGAAAGTGGTCACGAGAGTGATAAGTGATGTAAATTCGAAAGAAAATGAAAGAGTTCAGTTGCAGTTTTAACTCTGTAAAGAGATGTGGTGGCTGTATCATCATCTGTATATTTTTTTCATCCATGAGCAGTTTTAAGATTTCTTCTTTAAACGTAAATGGGGCAAGAGATGGTAAAAAAAGAGCCATGGTGTATGAGTTAATTAGGGGAAAGGGAAGTGACATAATTTTTCTACAAGAAACGCATAGTAATTTGGAAAATGAAGTCATGTGGCAACAGGAGTGGGGTGGGACAGTGGTGTGTAGTCATAAAAACTCAAAAAGTGGGGGTGTGGCTATCTTGTTCTCAAAAGGGTTTTTGCCTTTGTCTTATGAGATTGAGGAGATAGTTGAGGGGAGGTTATTAAAAGTTAGAGCAAGGTATGAAAACATCACTATGTGTCTGATAAATGTATATGCCCCAGTGGTGACAGTTGAGAGGGTATGTTTTTTAGAGACATTATCAAATACCATTGAGAAATGTAATAAAGAGGATTATTTATTTATTGCTGGGGATTTCAACTGCACAGTCAGCGATTTAGATAGAAATCACCAAGAACCTCATATAGCCTCAAGGACTTTTTTAAAACGCCTTATTGTAACACATGAATTGTGTGATATTTGGCGGAGTCAACATGGAGGAACAAGGCAGTACACCTGGGCGCATGTGAGAGAGAACATCATTTCTATGGCTAGGTTAGATAGGTTTTATTGTTTTGAGCATCAATCTCAGGTTTGTAAATCAAGTGTGATAACCCCAGTGGGATTTTCTGATCATTGTTTAATAACAGAGGTGGTGTTCATTAATGATGTAAAACCCAAAAGTGCATACTGGCATTTTAATACAACTTTATTGAGTGATGCTCATTTCAGGAAATGTTTCAGTTTTTTGTGGGAGAGGTGGAGGTCTCAAAAGGCCAGTTTTATATCACTTCAACAGTGGTGGGATATAGGGAAAATCCAGATTCAACAATTCTGTAATCAATACACGAGGAATGTCACCAAGGATATCACCAGATCAATGAAAGCCTTAGAGGTTGAAATAGTGGAACTCATGACGTTGGTTGAGACCACAGGAGATCGAGGCCATACTCAGGCCCTCAAGAGGAGAAAAGCTGCATTGGCAGACCTGCTGGGTATCAGAGCACAGGGGGCATTGGTGAGAAGTAAGTTTCAGGGAATATCTGAAATGGATGCCTCATCCAAGTTTTTCTTTGGTTTAGAGAAAAAGAATGGACAAAGAAAAATTATTCATTGTCTCAAATCAGCTGTTGGACAAGAGCTCACTAGCCCGAGTGAAATTAGAAAGAGGGCAGTAGAGTTCTATGCTGAGCTCTATAAGTGTGAGTACAAAGAGGATAAAACAGTGACACAACAGTTCTTTGATGGGCTCCCAAAGGTGGCTGCAGAAGCTCAGGTTGAGCTGGAGCAACCATTGTCTTTGCAGGAGTTATACACTGCATTAAAAGGCATGGAAAATGGAAGGGCACCAGGCATTGATGGGCTTCCCGTTGACTTTTTTAAGTCTTTTTGGGCTATGTTGGGAGAGGATTGGCTAGCAGTAGTTAATGATAGTTTAACCGGAGGGTTACTACCAATAAGCTGCAGAAGGGCTGTCCTCACCCTATTGCCCAAAAAGGGTGACCCTAGGGAGGTGAAGAACTGGAGGCCGGTGGCTTTATTGTGCACTGATTATAAGATATTGTCAAAGGCTTTGTCCAACAGGCTGAGGGAGGTGATGGGGCAAATCATACATACGGACCAGTCCTACTGTGTTCCTGGCAGGCAGATAGGGGATAACATTTCTCTGATTCGTGATTTTTTGGACGTCTCTAAGGCTATTGGGTTGGATGCTGGTCTAATTTCAATTGATCAGGAAAAGGCATTTGACCGAGTTGAACATAAATATTTATGGCACACGCTTGAGGCGTTTGGGTTCAGCTCGGGTTTTATTGCCATGATAAAGGTGATATATGGTGACATTGAAAGTGTATTGAAAGTTAACGGTGGTTTGAGTGCTCCTTTTAAAGTGTGTAGAGGTATTCGGCAGGGATGTTCTTTGTCAGGGATGTTGTATGCCATTGCTATAGAGCCACTACTAAATAGCATTAGAAGTCGCATTGAAGGGGTGTACCTTTCAGAGGATATTCCTCCTATTCGTCTCTCAGCCTATGCTGATGATGTAGTTGTGTTAGTGAAAAATCAAGCGGAGGTGGATAGTTTGAGTATAATGGTTGATCGTTTTAGGGGAATATCCTCTGCAAAGGTAAATTGGGAAAAGAGTTGTGCTTTACAGATTGGGAAATGGGCTGGAGGGATCATGGCTTTGCCAGGAGGGCTAGAATGGTGTAAGGGAGGTTTTAAGTATCTTGGAGTGTACCTAGGAGATGAGGGGACTATGGAAAAGAATTGGAGTGGGGTGGTTGAAATGGTGGAAGGGAGGATGAGGAGATGGCGTTGGTTATTATCTCGTATGTCATATAGGGGGCGCACTATTATAGTTAATAATGTGATTGCCTCTGCACTGTGGCATCGGTTGTCAGTTTTAGAACCACCATCTGGCCTTCTGGCTAAGATACAGGCAATTATTGTGGATTTTTTTTGGGATAAATATCATTGGGTTCCACAAAGTGTTTTGTATTTATCAAAAGAGGAGGGGGGACAAGGTCTTGTACATCTTGCTAGTAGAGCTGCTGCTTTCCGGTTTCAGTTTATTCAAAGGTTGCTTTATGGACCGGAAAATGTGGTGTGGAGAGGGGTGGCAGGTCTTGTATTACAGAGGGTTGGAGGATTAGGATTAAAGAAGGCTTTAGTTTTGGTTGATAGTAGACAGATTTCTAGGGAGGGAGTACCTCCGTTTTACAGAGGCCTTCTCAGAGTGTGGAGCATAATGAAGGTGTCCAGACGAAATTCAGCGGAGTCAGTGCATTGGCTGTTGGAGGAACCGCTGGTGTATGGGGCAAGACTGGATTGTACAACTGCAGCTGTTCCACATTTCTCCAAGATTCTGGTGAAGGGCAAAATAATCACCTTAAAACAGTTAATGGCCATGGCTGGGCCCGCCTTAATGGATGGAAGACGGGTGGCTGAACATTTGGGGATGAGGTCGGAAAGGATTGTCGGACAAATGTTGGGGAGCTGCAGGAAGGCTCTGTCAGCAGAAGAGTGGGGTATGCTTAGTAACCACAAGAAGAATATACAAGATGAAGACGTCTCATTTCCAAGACTAGGGATTACACCAAATATCTCAGAGTCAGAAAGAAAGGTGTTATTGATGGATTTGAGAGGGTTGGAGGAGGTGAGTTTGGATGAGGTGAATGGGAAGGACTTGTATAGGGGGTGTGTCAAGGTGTTGAACAAAGATAAATTGAAAAATAGAAAAGACACTCCATGGAGGGTAAAATTGGGCATTGATGATAAAGTAAAGCCAGAATGGAGAGCACTGTACAAGCCACCGTTACAAAAGGGTACTGGTGATATGCAATGGAGGGTTTTACATGGTATAATTGCAGTTAATGCTTTTATATCTGTTATTAACTCAGATGTTAGAGATGGATGTCCTTTTTGTAATATAAGAGAAACTATTTTTCACTGTTTTATGGAGTGTGAGAGGATAAAACCTCTATTGGAAATGCTGGAATGTTTGTTTAAAGCTGTAGGGGAGGTTTTCAATAACACTGTTTTTATTTTGGGGTTCAGATATAGTAAGCAACAGAAAAGAAAATGTCAAATGTTAAATTTTATTTTGGGACAAGCTAAGATGTCCATTTTTCTGAGTAGGAAACATAAGATAGAAACGGGATATGGGCAGGATGTAAGATGTGTTTTTAAAGGATTAGTGAAAGCAAGAATAAAAGTAGATTTTGAGTTCTTCTCAGCTGTAAAAGATCTCATATTGTTTGAGGAGAAGTGGGCATACGAAGGAGAGCTTTGTTTTGTAGAGGAGGGGAAATTATTTTTTGCTGAAGAAATAAGTTGAATGTAGATGGTATGTATATATTTATTTTTCGTTTAGGAATTACATTTGTTGATTCATTTCTGAAAAGACAGTGTGTCATTATTTGTGTTAACATTTGAGTATAAAATAAAGGTTTTATAAAAACTCAAACTCTCTCTCTCTCGTTGATTGTGTGTAAATGCTTGTGCTAAAAGTGTCTCAAGTGTATTTTAACAGCTTTAAAAGGGTTGAGGCTTCATCCTCTCTGAAGACCCTGACCCCTCTACCGCCGTTTCTGCCGCACCTGATCCAAGATTAGCCTGACGCTACAGTGGGCTTGTGCTGATAATACAGTTAACACACAGCACTATACTACAGCTGGTCTCCTGTAGGGCCTCCTGGGCTCTCCAGCACAACACTGCATCCACTTAGTCTATCACTCAGTCAACACACCCACTCCAAACCTTAGGCTGGCCATACCGCACATCTGGTTGAAGTCCTTTGTAAAGAAAACAAAAAGCATCTAACTATCTCAAGACCATTACATCTATTTGTAAGGCATGTGTGTCTGTGTAAAATAGTTGACCTATGTAGTGATAACTGGTGCTCAGTGCTCCCTAGGTGATGTAGAACTCTGTCTCTACTCTCCTACATTTCCACCCAAAGCAAACAGCACTGGTCTCTCAGTCCTGCTTGCTCCTCTCCACAGCAGCACTAGAATAACAGGCTCTCTAGTCGCTTCTCTGGGTGTCTGAATAGGGCATTAGAGTGAGAAGCCATTAGTGGGCCAGTCAGAGCCGACCGGGCCCAGAGCCGCAGCATGGGGAATACCAGCGGTAGCCAAAACCAACAGCCAAACAGCAGACCCCGTGTCTGAACGAATTACCGCTTGTCTCTCTTAACAAAACATGGAGAGAGATTAATAACGCTGGCAAGGCCATGCGGGAGTAAAATATGGGGTTTGATTTGTGCACAACTCTCCTTCTCAGTGGTGCATATCTCATTAGGTCATGTGTTGAGTTCAGGGCTAATTGCCGGGGTCTATCACTACTAACCCTACATGTGTGGTGCTCTTTGGAGCAGAGAAATCTGTAGTCTGTAGTCTCAGCCTGCAATATGGTAGCAGACAGAGAGGCTCTGTCTTAAAGTGAGCACTGACAGCAACACATACACTAACTTTATGCTGCCACATGATGGAGAGCTAGTGTACTGTACAAACACCAGAAGTGGACCACCCGACTCCTATGAAAATACTTCATATGCCATGGCTGATATTTCTGTTTGCTTGGACTCATGCTTCCCTAGCGTGGACTCTCATCTCACACAGCATCCTTCTGGCATGGCCCCTCCCTCAGCGTATGGAGTATGGATGTTTTCCTCCCTGTCATGGAATTTAAACCCTTTTAGGTCTGTCCTGTTCTTGGCTATGGATTTCTACTCTTTCTAAGCATGTGTGAACTGCTTCCCAAAACGTCAAATCCATTACAAGCATGTTAGTAATATCCATCTAGGCTGCCGACTGTCCTCTGCCAGTGATTGTACATTATCCAAGCATTATCCTGTTTGGCCACAATCACCTACTATCTGACTATGTTAATGAACGTTACAGCCTCATCTGCAAACAACATTGGCTCTGAATGAACAATGCAGACAGGCTAAAAGCACACAGCTGGGATCTTCTTCAAACACAACACAGCAGCCGAAAACACTCACACAACAACTGGAGCTAGGAAGAAAGGGTTGACACACACACACACACACACACACACACACACACACACACACACACACACACACACACACACACACACACACACACACACACACACACACACACACACACACACACACACACACACACACACACACACACACACACACTACATTCAAGGCTGACTAGCTTTAGAGATAAGACAACCATCATCCATTTCCCAACCAAAACAACGCAAGTACCTCTGCCTATGCTGCAGCTGATTGTCTTTCTCTTGGAGAAGGAGATTATTATACTGGGTTCAGATGAGTGGTGCCACAGCACTAGATCAGCCCCCTACTGAAACGGTCACAGAAAAAATGGAAGCTGCCGTGCTGTTGGTGGCTCATTTCCATGGAGATGAGAGTGTTCTGTCTATGTGACGGAGTGGTATTATGCCTCACAAGATGGCTGCAGGGGAGAGCAGATTATCTCCAAACGAGCCTTTCCATCATCAGGAACCCTCTGATCTCACAGCCTAGCCATGCCACAGTGAGATAGTTACACTCTTAGAAATATAGGTGCTTTCTAGAACCTAAAAGGGTTATTTTGCTGTCCTCAAAGGAGAACCCTATGATGAACCCTTTTTGGTTCCAGATATAACCATTTTGGTTCCAGGTAGAACTTTTAGTTCTACCTGGAACCAAAAATAGTTCTACCTGGAACCAAAAAGGGTTCTACAATGGGGACAGCCGAAGAACCCTTTTGGAACCCTTTTTTCTATGAGTGTAGAGAGGACTGGGGTTTCTAAAGAGGCTAGAGGCCTGGGGCAGTGGAAAACCATAGCTAAGTAGGATGGGCTGGGTTGTTTCTACTATCTCTATGTCCTGTCTATACTCTCAGCTGCTGGGGGAGGACAAAGGAGTTCATCCCCAATATTAGCCAGCCACTTACCATCATCTCTCTGCTCAAAGTGTGTGGCCAGCTGCCGCAGAGAAAACGTTAGCTAACAAACGTTATATTAAACAATATCTCACCCTCTTGTCTTGCAAACATGAGCACATCATTTATTAAATGGGCCTGCTTGGCGTTTCCTCATCGAGCGTGCCTTATTGCTTCAGTACCGTGGTGTGCTGCGGGCTCATCCGAGCGTGGTCGTGATGTGAAGTGATGTGTCCACAAATAGAAATGTCAGCCGAGGTGTAAGAAAGTGTCACCGCGAGGTCACAGCCGCAGCAATCTGCATCTGTTTTGCTGATTTGTTGCGCAGCGCTGCTGATGGCAGAAGTTTACACATGGGAGGTGAGGTTTACACATGGGAGGTGAAGTTTACACATGGGAGGTGAGGTTTACACATGGGAGGTGAAGTTTACACATGGGAGGTGAAGTTTACACATGGGAGGAGAAGTTTACACATGAGAGGTGAAGTTTACACATGGGAGGTGAAGTTTACACATGGGAGGTGAAGTTTACACATGGGAGGAGAAGTTTACACATGAGAGGTGAAGTTTACACATGGGAGGTAGAGTTTACACATGGGAGGTGTAGTTTACACATGGGAGGTGAAGTTTACACATGGGAGGTGAAGTTTACACATGAGAGGTGAAGTTTACACATGAGAGGTGAAGTTTACACATGGGAGGTGTAGTTTACACATGGGAGGTGTAGTTTACACATGGGAGGTGAAGTTTACACATGGGAGGAGAAGTTTACACATGGGAGGTGAAGTTTACACATGGGAGGTGTAGTTTACACATGGGAGGTGGAGTTTACACATAAGAGGTGACGTTTACACATGGGAGGTGAAGTTTACACATGGGAGGTGAAGTTTACACATGGGAGGTTGAGTTTACACATGGGAGATGAAGTTTACACATGGGAGGTGAAGTTTACACATGGGAGGTGGAGTTTACACATGGGAGGTGAAGTTTACACATGGGAGGTGTAAAGGTGATGAGAATCACACTCGGAAAATAAAGACGGAAGGGCCCGTGCTGCAGTTTATCATTTAACCCTGACCCCCGGACGGTGTCTTCGGCTGGCCGGGGGAATGGCTGATAGAGCCAAGTGGTCCTCAGATGGCCACTGAAACAACTCAACCTTTCTGAGTGGAGGAGGAGGAGGAGGCACTGTCTGCCTCTGCTGCTCAGGCTGCTCGGTGGTTAGGCACTAAACAGTTTTTATGCTTCAGAGGCTAGATAAAGAGTATGAGGATTCAATGTAGTAAACTTAATATTCACTATCCTATCACTCTGTATTGAAATAGGAAGCACAGCTGAGATGATAAATGAATAAAATAATATTGAACAATATGCTATGCAGCAGCATGACCAGACACAGCCCTCATAAACCACCTCCCAGAAAAGAGCTGTGACGGTCACAAGGGACTTCTTAGTAATTGCTCCATTAGATGTTTGCTCCCTTATTGTTCCCTTAGCTGTTTAGTGCCGTCTCTCCAGCAGCACTATAGCTGGATCCATACTCAGTCAATGAACCACTGAGACAGCTGCACAGAGAGAGGCCTAATCACAAAGCCTTCAACTACAATCCCACTCTCTGTCACAACAGCCCTGCACCACCCACTGGCACTGACATGGACGACAGCCAGTGATAAGGATGATGGACAGGTGTTGGGTTTCCTGAAAGCCTGGCGGTGCCCTTAAGGACAGGAAGACTGGCACTGCACTGGCATGACTGCATTGGATGCTACTATAACTGGGTTGTGATCGTTAGGGCACAAGTTAACAAAACATTTTAAAACGTAGCTCTTGTCTAGAGTTGTATTGTATTAATAAACTTTTTGCAAGGGCAAACGAAAACAAGTATTTCGTATTGGACAAGTTAAGATAGAGCCTCCTGGTTTCACTCTGTTTCGGACCATTTTTATCCGTTTCATGCCTACTGAACACGCTCCAGGTGAAATTGCTAAAATATCTGGTCTGGGCCAATGTTCAGACGCTAAGTCCCCACTCAACACAGTGCAACTTTACATTGTAGCTAAGTTAATATTTAATGAAGAGCGAGGTCTTGCACAGAGCAAGCAGTTGAACTAATAGTCCCTATGAAAGGGGCAACTAGCAAACCACTCAGGGATTGTGTGACATATCAGCATTGACAATACAAGGGAACTAATTGCCCTTCTAGAAAAGACTGAATTGACTGAATCAATTTCTGTCTTAGAAGAATGTAGTAAAATGTAGTAAAACACAGGACAAATGTAGTATGTTGTGGTCTGACATCATTTCCTGGACTGTAATATAAACCTAACAAATCCCTCCAGTTGATTTCCAGAGCAGAGGAGCGACCAGGAAGGTGCTGTGGCTTAGTCCCGTCGGCACACCCACCTCCCTACCGCTCTCTATAAATAGAACATGACAATGTCATTGTAATTTTAAATGCTATAAATATTGAAGAAGAAGAATTTATGGAATAAGGCCGTTTAACAGGGTGTGTTTTTCCACTAGTGCATTGGCAGAGCGATGGACAGCTGCATTGCAGGCTGGGAATTCTGTAATAGCTTTTTCTCTCCCTGAAGCCAGCTTCCTGCCTTAAATCAAAAAAGGCAATCTCTCTCAGTAATGGCTCAATTAATAATTAAACACGCGTCTTATCTCCACAGCGCTCCCTCTATTTATTTTCATCTCTCTGACAGGGACGACTGCACAAACACCATTAGTACTATCAATAAGAGGAGCATCAATAACACACGCTTTCTCCAAAAACATCACGCAGCTCATAAGCTCTTCTATGATCATGAACAATAATAACTGAGAGGATTAATAAAGAAACAAACTCAAACACGCTTTGTTTTTCCCACTGTTTGTTTTCCCCACTGTTTTCCCCCGGCTGGCGTTGAGAACACGACAGACAGCACAGGGAGGGAGAAACATATTAAGGGCTTGGGTATTCTGAAAGGATTTACTCCTGTTAAAAATGTAAATTGAATCAGGAAAACAAATGAGCTTTAGCACAGGCTTGACAATAACCACAGAGGTGGTCGTGTGGGGATAACAGTAATGGTGGAACCATAGAAATATAATAATTCTATTCTATGGGCAGAACATCCAGCAGCAGGATGGTTCTTCTGGAGTGACCCAGCTCCCCATGACACAGCACACATACATTACTGTCTGTCTGTCTGTCTGTGGCCTGTGTGCCAAATGCCCAGACAAGTGCTCTGTCAATTCAGGCCAACAGGCCCTGATAAAGAAAGCATTTCCAGTGAGCTGCGCTTCGCCAAACCAATCTGAGTAGGTACCACAGTGAGGTTTACCAGGCTTAGATTCCTCCCCAGTGACGGTTGCTTTTTATACAGCCCTCTAATCTGCCTGTGTAGGCTACAGAAAGCCCCTGCAGCCCTCCCTGTGTTCTCGCTACTACATGTCCTGTCAGCCCCCAGCCAAGCCAAGCTGAGCCCCTCCAGCTAGCTGAGCACTGCCCCCCTAGCCCAGCTCTGCCCAACCCAGTCCGGCACTCTCTCTCCCTCCCCACCCGCTCCACTCCTCCACTCAGACTCCACATCCTGCAAAGCTGATTAGCTGGTCAAAGGGTCAACCTCTATTCATTATTTAATGGTGAAAACCCACACTGTGCCTCCACAGCGCTGAGGTTAGCTATACATCACAATGACCTGGCCAGTGGAGAGCCGCCTGGTTCATTACAAACACACTCTCATTTGCTGGTTCCCCCTGCCCCTGACCCACACCACCTCTTCTCCTCTCCGCTCTCTCTATTTTCCTTTGTGTATGCAGGAGTTATAACTGACTCCATTCTATAATCCTGAAGGCTGTGTTTGTGGAGTATACCCAGCCAGCAGAGCTGAAGCCATAGCCCTGCTATTGACATGCAGCAAACAGCAGCCTTCAGGAACAAAGGGCACTCGGCACCTATTGAGGCAGGCAGAGCTGCAGTGCAGACAGGCCGCTTGATTAGCGATTCGACGCGGGGACCCTCGGCCGTGTAGCACATAATGAGAGCTTAGAGAGCTACCATGAGCTCTTAGGAGGAAGGGGGGGGGGGGGGGGGGGGGTGTGTATTCATCCTTCAGCCCTGCAAGGAATGGATTCTCATGGTACTGAGAATTCAGGATATGAAAAATACAAAAAATACTGAGAGCTATTCTGAATTCCACATTGTTTGTGTTATATGGTGTTTATATATTAAGACGTAAGGATAAACGAGGCCAAATCCTCCACAGGAGAAGCTAAAGGGTTTATCCATTTGTTTATTTGTTTACCCTCGCATCAATTAAGCAAAATACTCTCTGACATCCTTGATGAGTTCATCCCTACATCCAATTACAGTGGCGTACACCTCTGTGACTCTAGCAGTAGTAGCCTAAAACATGTCCCACCTTTAACCGTGGCCACAGTGAAAGTTAAATGGCGAGGCAATCGTGTGTGGTGGTGGCGGTGGCAATTGTGTTTTTTCCTTCTGCTCACACTCCTCCTTCCTTTGTTCCGCTCGCCTAATCCAGTATGTGTGGGCCGGTAAGTTTAATGGAAACAATTTATTAAGTCCAGCTTAAAATGCCATCTGCTGTTCATAAGCCTCCCAAAGCCGCTAAGCTTCTGGTTTCGCCTGGAGCTCGCTGTGTTCACGCTTACTGTAATGTGTTGTTTAAAATGAGCACAACAGGTCAAAATTAATCAGGATTACAAGGGCACAAATCCACTTCAGAAATGGGTTTTTACCAGTCTTTCTCCCCCACCTATCCCAAGATGCCCCAGGTTTACCTCAAGGACCAAAATAGGTTCGTCGAGCCACTCACCGGAAAACCCCGGGAGACACAACAGAGCCAAAATGGACTCCCAGGTACAGAGACAGCGAGTGAGAGAAAGTGAGAGAGTGAGAGAGAGAGAAAATGAGAGTGAGAGAGTGTGAGAGAGAGAGAGAGTGCTATCCTCTCAGACATTTCCTCTCACTAGGGTCTCGTGTTTCCAGTCTTTGGTAGGTAGGTGGTAAGTCACTCCTTTTCAAAAGGAGCTCTGCTTGAGTTTCATAAGAACCCACAAAGTATGTTTATCCTCTCTTGGTGGCAGGACCCATACGTGCTCAGCTGCTACATTTAGCTTTTTATTCGCCTTCCAAGAACTGAAAAAAGTCAACTCTGAACTGCAACCAGATCTCTTTCAAAAAATGCAACGTCCCAAAGCTACGCAGAAGACTTTAAGACTTCACACAGTTCCTCCTTGAACACACCAACCTAGAGGAAATCAATAATTCTCAGGAAGTTCACAACGAAGCTAAAGAGAAACAACTCTGATAGTTAGGTAATATCCGTCCTGTATACAGTGGAGGCTGCTGATTGGAGGGCGGCTCATAATAATGGCTGGAACGGAGCGAATGGAATCTAACACATGGAAACTATGTTTGATGTATTTGATACCATTCCACTCATTCAGCTCCAGCCATTACCAGGAGCCATCCTCCCCAATTAAGGTGCCACCAACCTGTGGTCCCGTACCATACTGGAGCTAGCTAGTAGCTACCGGAACCAGTTCTTACATAATCATTGGAAGTACTGCAGCCATGCACAAAGGTCAGACTCCAAAGAATAGGTTGCCTAGCGGTTAAGAGCGTTGGGCCAGTGACCAAAAGGTCGCTGGTTCAAATCCCTGAGCCAACAAGCTGAAAAATCTGCTGATGTGCCCTTGAGCAAGGCACATAGCCATAATTGCTCCTGTAAGTCGCTCTGGATAAGAGCCTCTGCTAAATTATGTAAATGTAGTTGAAGAATACTGTTTTCTACTGCATAGAGGCTGTGAAGGTAGTAATACAGAAAACAAGAAATACTCTCGCAAATTCTGAGTAAAAAACACATTTCTGAGTGTTACTCAAGACCACATCACATTTGCATTATTGTGGTTCACTGCCTTCAATGCGCTTAACTTTTTTTGTATATAATGTTTCTGCCATCGTTTTCTATGACCGAAAATATCTTCTGGGGATTTGGATGAGGATTTCTACTGCAATGAGTCGGCGGTGAAGGACATACTGCTCATCTCGGACCAGGCCCAAATCCCAGACACTTGAAAAGGTCAGAGGCAGTGTTTTAGAGGCTGGTGTTTGTGATAAACCGCCTGTACCCTACGTTCTATTGGTGAACGTGCAATCACTGGAGAATTAATTGGATGAGCTCCATTCGAGACTATCCTATCAACATGATCTGAAGAACTGTAATATCCTATGTTTCTCAGAGTCGTGGCTGAAGAAGGACATGGAAAATATAAATCGAGCAGATTTTCTATACATCGGCAGGATAGAACGGCAGAGTCAGGTAAACTCAAGGGAGGTGGTGTGCGTGTCTATTTGTTAACAACAGCTGGTGCGCAAACTCTTATATAAAGGAAGTCTTGAGGTTCTGCAGTGACCGTACGTACATATCCCAAATAGAAGCCATGGATTACAGGCAACATTTGCACTGAGCTAAAGGTGCCGCTTTCAAGGAGCAGGACACTAATTCGGAAGCTTATAAGAAATCCCGCTACACCCTCCGACGCACCATCAAACAGGCAAAGCGTCAATACAGGTGTCACGTTCTGACCATAGTTCTTTTGTATTTTCTTTGTTTTAGTGTGGTCAGGGCGTGAGTTGGGTGGGTTATCTATGTTTTGTGTTTCTATGTTGGGTTTGTCGTTTGGCCTGATATGGTTCTCAATCAGAGGCAGGTGTTTGTCATTGTCTCTGATTGGGAACCATATTTAGGTAGCCTGTTTTGTCTTTTGGTTTGTGGGTGTTTGTTTCCGTGTCAGTGTTTGTCGCCACACGATACTGTTTCGTTTGTTCACTTCGTTTATTGTTTTGTTCCAGTGTTCAGTTTTGTTTATAAAAAAAAAGACATGAACACTTACCACGCCGCACCTTGGTCCGATCCTTCTTCCACCACAGACGATCGTTACAGAAACACCCACCAAAAAAGGACCAAGCGGCGTGGTAACGGGCAGCAGCAGCAGCGGCAGCAGCGGGCGAAATCTGAAGAGGAATGGACATGGGAGGGCATTCTAAACGGCAAGGGATGTTACACATGGGAGGAGATCCTGGCTGGAAGGGATCGCCTGCCATGGGAACAGGTGGAGGCAGCCAGGAGAGTGGTGGCAGCAGCTAAAGGGAACCGGCGTTACGAGGGAACACGGCTGGCAAGGAAGCCCGAGAGGCAGCCCCAAAAATGTATTGGGGGGGGAACACAGGGTGTGGTGTTAAGCCAGGTAGGAGACCTGAGCCAACTCCCCGTGCTTACCGTGGAGAGAGAGGGCGTCGTACTGGTCAGGCACCGTGTTATGCGGTGGAGCGCACGGTGTTCCCAGTACGCGTGCTTAGCCCGGTGCGATACATCCCAGCTCCTCGTATCGGCCGGGCTAGAGTGGGCATCGAGCCAGGTGTCATGAAGCCGGCTCAGCGCATCTGGTCTCCAGTGCGTCTCCTCGGGCCGGTGTACATGGCACCAGCCTTACGCATGGTGTCCCCGGTTCGCCAGCACAGCCCAGTGCGGGCTATTCCACCTCGCCGCACTGGAATGGCTACGGGGAGCTTTCAACCAGGTAAGGTTGGGCAGGCTCGGGGCTCGAGACCTCCTGTGCGCCTTCACGGTCCGGTCTATCCGGTGCCACCTCCTCGCACCAGCCCAGTACCACCAGTGCCAACACCACGCACCAGGCTTCCTGTGCGTCTCCAGAGTCCAGTATGCCCTGTTCCTGCTCCCCGCACTCGCCCAGTGATGCGTGTCCGCAGTCCGGTACCACCAGTTCCGGCACCACGCACTAAGCCTACTGTGCGTCTCCAGGGTCCAGTATGCCCTGTTCCTGCTCCCCACACTCGCCCAGAGGTGCGTGTCCCCAGCCCGGTACCACCAGTTCCGGCACCATGCACCAGGCCTACTGTGCGCCTCAGCAGGCCAGAGCTGCCCGTCTGTCCAGCGCCGCCTGAGCTGCCCGTCTGTCCAGCGCCACCTGAGCTGCCCGTCTGTCCAGCGCCGCCTGAGCTGCCCGTCTGTCCAGCCCCGCCTGAGCTGTCCGTCTGTCCAGCGCCGCCTGAGCTGCCCGTCTGTCCAGCGCCGCCTGAGCTGCCCGTCTGTCCAGCCCCGCCTGAGCTGCCCGTCTGTCCAGCGCCGCCTGAGCTGCCCGTCTGTCCAGCGCCGCCTGAGCTGCCCGTCTGTCCAGCGCCGCCTGAGCCGCCCGTCTGTCCTGAGCCGTCAGAGCCGCCCGTCTGTCCTGAGCCGCCAGAGCCGCCCGCCAGTCAGGAGCCGCCAGAGCCGCCCGCCAGTCAGGAGCTGCCAGAGCCGCCCGCGAGTCAGGAGCTGCCAGAGCCGCCCGCCAGTCAAGAGCCGCCCGCCAGTCAGGAGCTGCCAGAGCCACCCTTCAGTCCGGAGCTGCCCCTCAGTCCGGAGCTGCCCTTCAGTCCTGAGCTACCTCTCAGTCCTGAGCTACCCCTCAGTCCTGAGCTACCTCTCAGTCATGAGCTACCTCTCAGTCATGAGCTACCCCTCAGTCATGAGCTACCCCTCAGTCCTGAGCTACCCCTCAGTCCGGAGCTGCCCCTCAGTCCAGAGGCGCCCCTCAGTCTGACCATAGTTCTTTTGTATTTTCTTTGTTTTAGTGTGGTCAGGGCGTGAGTTGGGTGGGTTATCTATGTTTTGTGTTTCTATGTTGGGTTTGTCGTTTGGCCTGATATGGTTCTCAATCAGAGGCAGGTATTTGTCATTGTCTCTGATTGGGAACCATATTTAGGTAGCCTGTTTTGTCTTTTGGTTTGTGGGTGTTTGTTTCCGTGTCAGTGTTTGTCGCCACACGGTACTGTTTTGTTTGTTCACTTCGTTTATTGTTTTGTTCCAGTGTTCAGTTTTGTTTATAAAAAAAAGACATGAACACTTACCACGCCGCACCTTGGTCCGATCCTTCTTCCACCACAGACGATCGTTACAACAGGACGAAGATCAAATCCTACTACACCAGCTCTGACGCTCATCGGATGAGGCAGGACTTGCAAACTATCACAGATAACAAAGGGAAACCCAGCCGAGCGCTACCCAGTGATGCAAGTCTACCAGACGAGCAAAATACATTCTATGCTTGCTTCCAGGCAAGCAATGCCGAACCATACATGAGAGCACCAGCTGTTCTGGATGACTGTGTGATCACGCTCTCCGTAGCCAATGTAAGACCTTTAAACAGGTTAACATTCACAAGGCCGCATAGCCAGAAGGATTACCTGGACCAGCTGGCCAGTGTCTTCACGGGCATTTTCAAACTCTCCCTGACCCATTCTGTAATACCTACATGTTTCATGCAGACCACCATTGTCCCAAAAACGCTAAGGTAAACTGTCTAAATGACTATTGCCCCATAGCACTCACATCTGTAGCCATGAAGTGCTTTGAAAAGCTGGTCATGGCTAACATCAACACCCTCATCCCAGACACCCTGGACCCACTCCCAACAGATCCACAGATGATGTCATCTCTATTGCACTCCACACTGCCCTATCCCATCTGGACAAAAGGAACACCTAGGTGAGAATGCTGTTCATTGACTACAGCTCAGCGCTCGACACCATAGTGCCCTGCAAGCTCATCATTAAGCTAAGGACACTGGGAGTGAACAACTCCCGGGACCGAATACAACGGTAGTAGGCCTGATCACCAAAGACGATGAGACAGCCTATACGGAGGAGGTCAGAGGACCTGACAGTGTGGTGCCAGGACAACAACCTCTCCCTCAACGTCAGCGAGACAAATGAGCTGATTGTGGACTACAGGAAATGGAGGGACGAGCACGCCCCCATTCACATCGGCGGGGCTGTAGTGGAGCGGGTTGAGTTCCTCTGTCTCCACATCACTAAGGGTCTATCATGGTCCAAACACACCAACGTGAAGAGGGCACAACACATATTCTTCTTCAGGAGGCTGAAAAGATTTGGCACGAGCCCTCAAATCCTCAAAAAGTTATACAGCTGCACCATTAAGAGCATCTTGACTGGCTGCATCACCGCTTGGTATGGCAACTGCTTGGCCTCCAACCATAGGGCGCTACTGAGGGTAGTGCGTACGACCCAGTACATCACTGTCAGAGGAATGTCCTCAAATTCTTCAAAGACCAGCCACCCTAGTCATAGACTGTTCTCTCTGATACCGCATGGCAAGCGGTACCGGAGCGCCAAGTCTGAACAGCTTCTACCCGCAAACCATAAGAGCGCTGAACAGCTAATGAAATGGCTACCCGGACTATTTGCATTGACCCACTTTTTCACTGGCTCTATGCACACTTATTGGACTCTACCCCCCCACACACACACACACTGACGCCACACAGACACACTTTCACACTCTTCACATACGCTGCTGCTTCTCTGTTTATCGTCTATCCTGACTGCCTAGTCACTTTGACCCCTACCTACATTTACATATTGCCTAAATTACCTCAACTACCTGGTACCGCTGCACATTGACTCAGTATCGGTACTCCTTGTATATAGCCTCGTTATTGTTATTTTATTGTGTTACTATTTACTTTTTCCCTTTTGCAAATTGTTCTTACTTTTTAACTCTGCATTGTTGGGAAAGGGTTTGTAAAGTAAGCATTTCACGGTAAAGTCTACACCTGTTGTGTTCGGCGCATGTGGCAAATTACATTTGATTTGATTACTATGTTGGACTGTCCAGTCTTCTAACAGTCCTAAACCATTCCATCTATTTGGTGATGCTACCTCTCCTCTAAGGACTAATACAAGGGAAGAAGTAAACATGCTCATTAGCACTCTCAGTGCTATACCAACTGTGTGTGTGTGTGTGTGTGTGTGTGTGTGTGTGTGTGTGTGTGTGTGTGTGTGTGTGTGTGTGTGTGTGTGTGTGTGTGTGTGTGTGTGTGTGTGTGTGTGTGTGTGTGTGTGTGTGTGTGTGTGTGTGTGTGTGTGTGTGTGTGTGTGTGTGTGTGTGTCTAAGTCTGTGTGTGTGTGTGTGTAAGTGCACCCAATCTCTGGGAGCCAATAGCTGTGCAGTCCCAATGATCAGAGGCTGAGTGGAGAGAGGGTGTAGATTGGTCTAGAGATAGACTGGTAATAGACTGGTAATGGGTCACATAGATATTCTGTATGGTGAACTAGAGGACAACAGTCCTCAGGCTGCTCTGCATTCTACACACAGGCCTGGCTAACCCATACACACACTTACACGCACTCACACACGCATGTATGAACCACACACACAGAATACCTAAAACTAGGATACGTTACAGTACAAAACAACAACGTGTAATGGTAGCAACTAACATGATAATAACTTCTCACTCATCACTTAATCAGATGATCCAGACAGAACCATCCCCCTGGCTTTTCCATTTCATCCTAATCCAGTGCCCTTCTTGTTGCCGGTGTCTGACCCCCTCACTCACTCACTCACTCACTCACTCACTCACTCACTCACTCACTCACTCACTCACTCACTCACTCACTCACTCACTCACTCACACACTCACACACTCACACACTCACACACAGTGGTGTTGATCCCAGCTGTGACAAACAAGCTCTGATGGGATTGCTCGGATCTGGCTGTAATTGTCCAGTCCTAATCTCTGGGCCAGCCTGATGTGCATGGGACATGGGATGGGACCCACTGACACAGCTAGGCCCTCTCCCGATTGGATGAGGGAAAGAGTCAACATGTGTGTGTGTGTGTGTGTGTGTGTGTGTGTGTGTGTGTGTGTGTGTGTGTGTGTGTGTGTGTGTGTGTGTGTGTGTGTGTGTGTGTGTGTGTGAGAGAAACAACACCTAGGCCTACAACAACAATCTTCAATGACAACAGTTGAGACACTCTAGGGTAAATAAATAGGCATAGACACGTAATGTATCCTGGTTGTTATAAAAATGATGAGCTCATCACTGTAATGTCTGGAGTGGTCCTTCTGAGTCTTTCTGTACTGTTTGTGTTCAGGCATAACACAGGCTGGGTCCTACTCTATCCAAGGCAAGCGGGCCTCTCTCGCTCCTCCAGAAAATTGCCCCATTTTACAGAAATAGCTGTCATGCTGCATCTGTTAATGGGTCTGGTTCCTGCCCTGGGGGGACATGACATGAGCTACATGCTGCTATCCTTCATCAGCCAGGGGACTGCCCTGACCTCTCTGGCCTCCTACCATCCCGTTCTTCACCCCCCACCTTCCCTCCACATGTCTCCCCATTCAGCCTGAGAAGAGGTGCAGCACTCCCCCCGCCTACCCTCCTCCCCCTCGCCCACTCCCTCCCAGAGGGCCTGTGCTTACCTTGACTGAGAAGCTCAGTGCCCTCCCCCCTCCTCTGTCCTGTCGGCCATTACTGCCAAGCCTGCTGTCAGAAGTCTTGTATAGCCTGGGGGAACGTTCCCATTTGTGGATTGGAAGCATGTGGCAAGGAGCCTGTAAACCCACTCTAATGAGCATGAATATTGGTGTGGGAAGGGGAGATACGTAGGCCTTTGGTTGGGTGTCCCAATACAGTTCCACATCCAGGCAAGAAAATATGCAAATATAGTTGTTCTGGTTTGTCCTCAATCAATTCAGAATCAGAAAACATAATTGGTATGTAATAAACTGTCTTGGTATTCATTGACATGTCATCTACAAGGATGATGGTGGACTACACAGGGGAGAATGGTTTGTTTTGCCCATCCAAATGTAGTGTGAATATAGTAACCAACATCTTACCTTCGGGTGTAGTGGGGGAGAAGAGTTTCTCGGATCCTACTTCAGATACCTGGAAGACAAGAGGAAGAAGAAACGTTAATAGTCTGGTAAGATGGATGACCTCTGTGGAAGACATTGGTAGTTTCCATACATGGGACACCTAGAGAACGTGACAAACTGCATTACACTCATGACACAATATAGGAAGGGTTTGGATCCTTCAAAAACATCAGTAAAAATGGTAATGTTTACAGACACACTCATTATATTGAATTGGATCCACCTAGGGGGCTAACAGACATATTTCCAATGATCTACTGTAACCTATGTATATGAACACATGTCTCAGGCCCAATACAGCTACTGTACTCTACATCACTCATGCATATCCGACTCAGTGACTCCTTGACTTGTGTTCAATCTATCTTGTTGAGAAGCAGCCCGTTCTCTGCACCTGACTGACTTCCTTTTTCTCACCACATCCCTCTCTCTGAGCAGAGCTGAGCTCTCTGTCCAGACAGAGACAAGGTAACATTAGGGGGCACTGTTGTGCCACCTGAAAGCCAGCCAGCCCAGTCACACTCACAGCACAGGAGGTTGTCAGAGAGGAGAGGACAGCAAAGGAAAGGAGAGGAGAGGAGAAAAGAAAGGAAAGGAGAAAGAAAAGAGAGGGGAACAAGGAGAAAGAGAGAGGTGAGAGAGAGGAGAGGAGAAAGAGAGGAGCGGAGAAAGAGAGGAGCGGAGAAAGAGAGGAGCGGAGAAAGAGCGGAGAAAGAGAGGAGAGGAGAAAGAGAGGAGCGGAGAAAGAGAGGAGCGGAGAAAGAGCGGAGAAAGAGACGAGAGGAGGAAGAGAGGAGCGGAGAAAGAGAGGAGCGGAGAAAGAGAAGAAAGGAGAAAGAGAGGAAAGGAGAAAGAGAGGAAAGGAGAGGAGAAAGAGAGGAACGGAGAGGAGAAAGAGAAGGGGGTAGTACCATATGGTGGCTCAGCCTCTGCAGGATCTGAGCAAGAGCAGAGAATGTACAAAGACCATACACACAACACAACACAATGACAGCCACACCAAGCTAATGCTGCTCAATGTAAAGCGTAAATTATAAATCTAAAAAAAATTATAGTAATTGAAGCCACACTATAATAATGTGTTCATAAAATATATCTTATTTCAATTTTCATATAGAATCATTATGTCTTTAAAACATGATTTTATGAGAAATTGTTAATAAAATATTTGTTTTATCCAACTCTGCATTAATCACTATTATCATTTCCATCATTATAATTGTTCAGTTGAGAAAAGTTGTTTAAGGTCGAGTCCCTCCTGAGAGTAGGGCAAATTTCACACTGTGAGTAAGGGCCAGAGACAACGTGAAAACGGAAAAAGGCATCTGACTATGAAGTGACAGCAAGAGACTTGTAGACTAAACACGGGTAGCTTTTTCCTCCCTGGTTAGTTGTATGTGTAGATTCTGGCAAACCTCTACAGAAAGAGAAAACACCTTTTTATTTGAACAAAAATACACATTTCACCGGCCGGCGAGACACAAAACTTTTAAACACAGCTCTGGAGTCGTACACCGACCAGAGACAACCTGCTAATGTGAGAGAAGGTGACAAAAGTATGCATTTAAAAGATCATATTTGTCACGGCCGTCAAAAGAAGTGGACCAAAAGGCAGCGTGGTGAGCGTACATTTCCTTTTATTATAGAATGTCGCCAACAGAACAAGAAACAAAATAAACGACCGTGAAGCATCCGAGGGCTATGGTGCCACTAACAAAGTCAACTACCCACAAACACCAAAGGAAAAAAGGCTGCCTAAGTATGATTCCCAATCAGAGACAACGAATGACAGCTGTCCCTGATTGAGAACCATACCCGGCCAAAACATAGAAATACAAAACATAGAAATAAAGAACATGGAATGCCTACCCAAATCACACCCTGACCAAACCAAATAGAGACATAAAAAGGCTCTCTAAGGTCAGGGCGTGACAATATTAAAGATGCACTATGCAGAAATCGCTCTGCCATTTCTTGGCTGCCAAAATTCTAATAGTTTGCCTAATTTCACTTTATGTGACAAAACAAGCAGTCTTTGTGTAGAGAATCATTGTACCATCTAAACCGCTGTGATATATATTTTCCATAACCAAAACGATTGTATTTTCAGCTGTTTGAAACTGGTGTACAAAACCAAAAGTAAAAGATGCAAAAACAAAACTTAAGAACGGGAAGCATAGAAAAAGAGCACGAGAATGAAAGATCTAACTCACATTTCTATGTGTATTTGGCCGGGTCGCCAAAAAGTTACATATTGTAGCTTTAACACTGAACATCTTCCTCATCCTATGATGTAAGTCTAGATACACTTGGTGTAAATCACCATTTCCCCTCCTCGCCTCTTCCTCCCTGCTGGGACAGTTAAAACTGACGATATGCTAAAGCCATTGAGTCCCAGTGTCCTTAACTGCCATCATTGTAGTTTACGCTGTACAAAGGGAACATATACTGAACAACAATATAAACGCAACATGTAAAGTGTTGGTCCCATGTTTCATGAGCTGAAATAAAAGATCCCAGAAATGTTCCATATGCACAAAAAAGCTTATTTCTCTCAAATGTTGTGCACAAATGTGTTTACATACCTGTTAGTGAGCATTTCTCCTTTGCCAAGATAATCCATCCACCTGATAGGTGTGGCATATCAAGAAGCTGATTAAACAGCATGATCATTACATAGGTGCACCTTGTTCTGGGGACAATAAAAAGCAACTCTAAAATGTGCAGTTTGTCACAACAAAATGCCACAGATGTCTCAAATTTTGAGGGAGGGTGCAATTGGCATGCTGTTGCCAGAGCTGTTGCCAAAGAATTTATTGTTAATTTCTCTACCATAAGTTGCCTCCAATGTCGTTTTAGAGAATTTGGCAGTACATCCAACCGGCCTCACAACCCAGCCCAGGACCTCCACATCTGGCTTCTTCACCTGCAGGATTGTCTGAGACCAACCACCCGGACAGCTGATGGAACTGAGGAGTATTTATGTCTGTACTAAAGCCCCTTTGTGGGTAAAAACTAATTCTGACTGTCTGTCTCCCCAGTGGGTGGGCCTGGCTGCCAAGTGTGTGGGCCTATGCCCTCCCAGGCCCACCCATGGCTGAGCCACCACCCATTCATGTGAAATCCATAGATTAGGGCCTTTTTTAATTTATTTAAATTGGCTGATTTCCTTATAATATAATTGTTGAAAATGTTGCATTAATATTTTTGTTCAGTATATGTAAAACAATGTTAGTGAATCAGAGAGATACAGAGAGACCTTATTCTAAGACCTCCCAATCTAGATACTGCTACTGCCTTTACTGAACACGAGACTAGAGACACCCTCTCCTCTAATATCAACTATAACATTGCTCCTCCAGCCTACAAAGTGCTCTAATAACTCTAACACTTTAACTTCCACTCAATGTATGCTACTGTATGCTACTGTATGGGTACTGTATGGTACTGTATGGGTACTGTATGCTACTGTATGGTACTGTATGGGTACTGTATGGGTACTGTATGGTACTGTATGGGTACTGTATGCTACTGTATGGGTACTGTATGTTACTGTATGCTACTGTATGGGTACTGTATACTACTGTATGGGTACTGTATGGTACTGTATGCTACTGTATGGGTACTGTATGCTACTGTATGGGTACTGTATGGTACTATATGCTACTGTATGGGTACTGTATGCTACTGTATGGGTACTGTATGGTACTGTATGCTACTGTATGGGTACTGTATGCTACTGTATGGGTACTGTATGGTACTGCATGGGTACTGTATGCTACTGTATGGGTACTGTATGGTACTGCATGGGTACGGTATGGTACTGCATGGGTACGGTATGGTACTGCATGGGTACTGTATGGTACTGCATGGGTACGGTATGGTACTGTATGGGTACTGTATGGTACTGCATGGGTACGGTATGGTACTGCATGGGTACTGTATGGTACTGCATGGGTACTGTATGGTACTGCATGGGTAGTGTATGGTAGTGTATGGTACTGCATGGTACTGTATGGTACTGCATGGGTACAGTATGGTACTGTATGGGTACTGTATGGTACTGCATGGTACTGTATGGTACTGCATGGGTACTGTATGGTACTGTATGGTACGGTGCACTTTCAGTGGAAGGAAGAAATAGAAGTGAATGCTTAGCTTCAGTAGCAGTGTTGTGGTGTTCCATTCCACCCTGTTTGTGGAGAGGAGTGGGAAGGAGAGAAAGACTGAGTGTTCGGCATTGCTCTCCTCCATTCTCCCAGAACCAGGCAGCTACAACACTATGCTCTTTGTTAGCTAGCACTTCACATTAAACGCTCCAGTACCAAGCCTTACCGCTCGCCCGCCCGCCTGAATCACTGGCTGCCCTGGAGGGCCTGTGTGAAAATATGGACCAGGAGAAATTAAGCTTGTCAAGTGAATACGGGCGCTAGGTCGGGTCTGGGTGCTGGGTGCTGGGTGCTGGGAGTGGCACACAGTGTCATGAAAACTAAATGGTTAGGTCATACTCTAAACAACTATAACTGTTTTGAACAAAGATGAAGAAAACAAAACAACAAACTTATAATATATTAAGACCTCTGTGTTTGTATGTGTTCAGTAAGGGCCAATTATGTTGCTGCCTAGTTGTTTTTATATTCCAACAAACGTAGCCGTTTCAACAACCAATGTTTAGGTCTAATGCTCTGTTTTGTATCCACCAACTCCACATGAGTCAGTCATATAATTCACAATTACAAGGCCAACTTACAAAGGCAGTTCTTAAAAGGCACGTGAAAACAGGGCTTGCATTTGGCATATAAAATGTGTTTATACTTCTGAACTTCTGGGTTAGCTTGGTCAAGTTTACATTTTTCGAGAGGGCTGTACTGTTGGCAGTCTCTGCGCCTGTGGTTGTGGTGTGCAGAGGTCATGTATAAACAAATTCTTCACACTCACTTTGTTGAGGGAGAACCCATGGCCATCATTAAAAAACACACAGGGAATGAAAGAGAAGAATGAGAGGAGAGGACAGGGGGCACCAACCAAAGGCCAGGTTTTCCAAAGGAAACAAGGAAATCTAACCATTTCAAAACGAAGGAAATTCAAGCCACATTTCTGGGAGCCAAAAGCCCTTGGACTGGGCAGCAGGAAGCCTGACCTTTGTGGCCGTCTGCTATTTGAGCCTGATGCTTCGGGGCCTGGCCTTCTCTCAGGATAGCCTTCAGCAGGCCTCATCTTTCCTTCCTTATTTTATTCATTAGCCATGCTTTATGATTCAGCTTCCTCTGAGCCACACGGGCTCCGTGAGAAAACACGCTGCCTGCCTGCTGGAGAGAAAAAAAGATAGAAAGAGAGACGGAGGGAGGGAGACAGCAGCTGTGAAATCCTCCCGTTTCCTCGCCAGGCCCGGCGCGGGGAGAGAGAGGGAACGAGGTGGGTAGGCGGTGGAGGGGGGTAGGGGTGTGAAATCCCACCAACGGAGTGCTAACTCCCCAAAGAGCCACATGCAGCACCATCATTCCGGGATTTAGGCAATGCCAAATTACAAATTAGACCACTGTTTGTTTTAAAAAGTCCCTCAACTTCCCAGAACACATCTGACTTTTGGCTGCATATACCTCCTGATAATACAGCACAAATAGAGAGGGCGGAAGGGAGGGAGACGGGGAGAGAGAACAACTACCCAACATTTAGTGAGACATTTAGTGTCATGGGGCATTAATGTTTGCTGTCACTGCTTAGAAATATGACAAATCGTTAGCCATTTGAAATGTCCACATCAAATTCCACAAAATTCTGCACAATGAAGCCAAATTAGCTTTAGTTCTGCAGCAGGCTGGGTACCAAGGTTATCTCTTCAGCAGGCTGGCTAGCGAGGTTAGCTCTGCAGCAGGCTGGGTAGTGTGGTTAGCTCTGCAGCAGGCTGGGTAGTGTGGTTAGCTCTGCAGCAGGCTGGTTAGCGAGGTTAGCTCTGCAGCAGGCTGGGTAGTGTGGTTAGCTCTGCAGCAGGCTGGTAGTGTGGTTAGCTCTGCAGCAGGCTGGTTAGCGAGGTTAGCTCTGCAGCAGGCTGGGTAGCGAGGTTATCAACAGAATGACCTTCACCCATGAATTTATGAAAGGCATTGATCAGTTAAGGATGTGATTTCAAAAAGACAAGAAGGTCAGCAATTACCCACAATCAATTAACCTCATTTAGTGAATACTGCTGAGAGACCCATATCCCAGCGCTTAATATCAAACGATCTGTCCGAGCGCAACCGTACCTTTGATCTAAAGCTCTTACTGCATGCTTTGCATTCCTGAACACTGAGCTAGATATTTAATTCCTGGACTGAGCTAGATATTTAATTCCTGGACTGAGCTAGATATTTAATTCCTGGACTGAGCTAGATATTTCATTCCTGAACACTGAGCTAGATATTTAATTCCTGGACTCAGCTAGATATTTAATTCCTGAACACTGAGCTAGATATTTAATTCCTAGACTGAGTTAGATATGTAATTCCTGAACACTGAGCTAGATATTTCATTCCTGGACTGAGCTAGATATTTCATTCCTGAACACTGAGCTAGATATTTCATTCCTGAACACTGAGCTAGATATTTCATTCCTGGACTGAGCTAGATATTTCATTCCTGAACACTGAGCTAGATATTTAATTCCTGAACACTGAGCTGGATATTTCATTCCTGGACTGAGCTAGATATTTCATTCCTGAACACTGAGCTAGATATTTCATTCCTGAACACTGAGCTAGATATTTCATTCCTGGACTGAGCTAGATATTTCATTCCTGAACACTGAGCTAGATATTTCATTCCTGAACACTGAGCTAGATATTTAATTCCTGGACTGAGCTAGATATTTCATTCTTGAATACTGAGCAAGATATTTAATTCCTGGACTGAGCTAGATATTTCATTTCTGGACTGAGCTAGATATTTCATTCTTGAACACCGAGCAAGATATATAATTCCTTGACTGAGCTAGATATTTCATTCGTGGACTGAGCTAGATATTTCATTCCTAAACACTGAGCTAGATATTTCATTCCTGAATACTGAGCAAGATATTTCATTCCTGGACTGAGCTAGATATTTCATTTCTGGACTGAGCTAGATATTTCATTCCTGAACACTGAGCAAGATATATAATTCCTTGACTGAGCTAGATATTTCATTCGTGGACTGAGCTAGATATTTCATTCCTAAACACTGAGCTAGATATTTCATTCCTGAATACTGAGCAAGATATTTCATTCCTGGACTGAGCTAGATATTTCATTTCTGGACTGAGCAAGATATTTCATTCCTGAACACTGAGCAAGATATTTCATTCCTGAACACTGAGCAAGATATTTCATTCCTTGACTGAGCTAGATATTTCATTCGTGGACTGAGCTAGATATTTCATTCCTGAACACTGAGCTAGATATTTAATTCCTGAACACTGAGCTAGATATTTAATTCCTGGACTGAGCTAGATATTTCATTCCTGAACACTGAGCTAGATATTTCATTCCTGGACTGAGCTAGATATTTTATTTCTGAACACTGAGCTAGATATTTCATTCCTGGACTGAGCTAGATATTTCATTCCTGAACACTGAGCTAGATATTTCATTCCTGAACACTGAGCTAGATATTTCATTCCTGGACTGGGCTAGATATTTCATTCCTGAACACTGAGCTAGATATTTCATTCCTGGACTGAGCTAGATATTTCATTCCTGAACACTGAGCTAGATATTTCATTCCTGAACACTGAGCTAGATATTTCATTCCTGGACTGAGCTAGATATTTCATTCCTGAACACTAAGCTAGATATTTCATTCCTGGACTGAGCTAGATATTTCATTCCTGAACACTGAGCTAGATATTTCATTCCTGAACACTGAGCTAGATATTTCATTCCTGAACACTGAGCTAGATATTTCATTCCTGAACATTGAGCTAGATATTTCATCCCTGAACGCTGAGCTAGATATTTAATTCCTCAACACTGAGCTAGATATTTCATTCCTGAACACTGAGCTAGATATTTCATTCCTGAACACTGAGCTAGATATTTCATTCCTGGACTGAGCTAGATATTTCATTCCTGAACACTGAGCTAGATATTTCATTCCTGAACACTGAGCTAGATATTTCATTCCTGGACTGAGCTAGATATTTCATTCCTGAACACTGAGCTAGATATTTCATTCCTGAACACTGAGCTAGATATTTCATTCCTGGACTGGGCTAGATATTTCATTCCTGAACACTGAGCTAGATATTTCATTCCTGGACTGAGCTAGATATTTCATTCCTGAACACTGAGCTAGATATTTCATTCCTGAACACTGAGCTAGATATTTCATTCCTGAACACTGAGCTAGATATTTCATTCCTGAACACTGAGCTAGATATTTCATTCCTGGACTGAGCTAGATATTTCATTCCTGAACACTGAGCTAGATATTTCATTCCTGAACACTGAGCTAGATATTTCATTCCTGAACACTGAGCTAGATATTTCATTCCTGAACATTGAGCTAGATATTTCATCCCTGAACACTGAGCCAGATATTTCATTCCTGAACACTGAGCTAGATATTTAATTCCTGGACACTGAGCTAGATATTTCATTCCTGAACACTGAGCTAGATATTTCATTCCTGAACACTGAGCTAGATATTTCATTCCTGGACTGAGCTAGATATTTCATTCCTGAACACTGAGCTAGATATTTCATTCCTGGACACTAAGCTAGATATTTAATTCCTGGACACTGAGCTAGATATTTAATTCCTGAACACTGAGCTAGATATTTAATTCCTGGACACTGAGCTAGATATTTCATTCCTGGACACTGAGCTAGATATTTAATTCCTGAACACTGAGCTAGATATTTAATTCCTGAACACTGAGCTAGATATTTCCAAATGGTGGAGAAAGAGGAGGAGGGGGGAGTACAATGTGTGCGTGGTGGTTAGGGAGGAACAAGACAAAACGGCAAATAAAAACCCAAGCGGAAACCCTATTCCCAGTCTCTGTCAAAATAATCTCTGGGTACATTTTGTACAGAATAGAACTGCAAAATCGTTTGACTGTTTAACTGCAGAAGATTAAAAACAAGCAATGCTGGAGCTGTGTTATTCTGTTGTGGTTCCAAACCCACAAACATTCACATCCGCCTGTTTGTATTTTAGTCATTTAGCAGATGCTCTTATCCACAATGACTATCCAACTAATCCCTTTGGGACGCATGTAACAAAACAAAGACCCATTGACCACCATTGACCAGCTATGGCCAATAATACTCCATCCAACGGCATGCAGTGGGTTTAGCTGAGAAAGGCAGGGGAACAAACCTACTGTATTTCATCCATGGGTCGATAGTGATCATGCCTTATTGCCTCTGCTCTACCTCCTAGACAAAGCCAATCATGATGCATTATATTCCCTGTAGTGGTGTACACGGGTTGTGTTTGATGCATGAACCATTCAGCCATACGTCCTCCAACATCCCCCTGCATGCCTCCCATGGTACAAGACCTACCACCATCCATCCATGGGGATGGGAGAGGAGAGGGAAGGAGAGGCAGGGAGGGGAGGGTATGTTACTACAGGGCTGTTCTGTCTGGACTATCACCGGGGAGGGCACTGCACTGGGCGGCCATGACATGATGCAACACTGCACTTGACAGGGCAGCCAGAGAGGGAGAGAGAGCAGAGGGAAAGAGAGAGAGACCCCAGTGGGGGGTGACTCAGAAGGGGCAAGCTGGCTGGCACAGACAACCAAGCTCTCAATTACCCTGGCAGCAGCCCCACTCTGTCCCTGCCCACCCGCCACCTCCCCTCTCACCACCACACACTGTGTTAATTTGCGGTCCGGGTCGGTGTTTCATCACTGTCACCCTGTTCTGACAGCTCCTTTCCTCCTCGTCTCCTCCTCTCCTCCACTGTCACCCAGCAGCCAACACCCCTCCATCCTCCTCCACCCACCCTCATTCATCCTCCTTACAGCTCTTCTGACATTAAGAGCTGGGACCAGGTCCAAAGCTGCCATTTACGTAACAATCATGTCAGGGTAGCCACTGCTTTGATAAATATTTTCATCCGCACCCACTCAGGCCTTGAAGTACAATCACCCTCTAACCCCAATCCTCTTGCTCTTCTTTGCTTGCTCGTTGTTTTTGCCTATCTGGGCCTGAATTCAAATGTATCTTAGTAGGAGTGCTGATTTAAGATCATTTTAACCTTTTAGATTATATTGATTAATATTACATGTACAGGGGGGACCTGATCCTAGATCAGCACTCGTATTCTGAGACGTTTGATACATAGGGCCCCTGACTATCTAGTAGCAGGAGAAACCGAGACATCAGGCGGTGGGTCTTGTGATACAGCAGCCAACGTGAGGGTGGATCTGAGACTACTGTGGCTGTTGCTGTGTTCAGCCATGCATAACTGGCCTGGCTGCCTGAATGGCACAGCAGATTAATGATCTCCCTCCTCGCTCTGCACTCGTTTCTCCTTCTTTTACCCCTCCTATGATCCACAAACTTAATGACCTCCCGAGAGGTCGTTTATCATAAGATGCAGAGCATTTCCCCCACACTGTCAGGCAGATAGGCAGGGTTAGCAGGGATGGAGGGGGCTGGAGGTAGGGCAGCCCACCAGTCAGAACAGGTGTGGGACAGCAAGATTACAGACACTTCCCCACATACACACCCAGAGGTGTTGAGAAGACTGGGACAAACCAGAAACCATTAGATATAGCCTCCCTCACTTAGAGCATTATTAACATATTAATGCCACACGCACACGCACACACACACACGTACACCACAGCTCTTTGTATTTACCCCCCAGTGCCATTTTCATGTGTGTGTGTGTGTGTGTGTGGCCGGGGACGAGTCCCTGGCCTTGCATTCCCTAGCAACAGCAGCGGGTAAGTAAATGCAGAGAGAGAAAGAGGGGCTTGAGCTTTGTGTAAAATATGACCCTGCGTCTCAGTTACCACTATCCCTTCTCCCTTTTCCACCCCCACCACCCACACCCCACCTCTATCCTCCCCGCTGTTGAGGAGCAGTTACTAGCCCTTATCATGTCCTCCCGTCGGTTTAGTATACAAATTAGCAGTCTATCAGGGGAGTGCAGGGGCCCGTTTCATCAGCAGGAGAAGGGCAGAGGCACGCATTGCATTAAAGCCCCATGCAGCAAGAGACAGGCAGGGTCACAAATCACAGAGGCAGCAGCTCCCTGGGGCGCCACTAGGGCCACAGTAACCAGATAAGGAGAAATGAGGAAAACGGACATGACATATTTCACAGGACGCTCGCCCCAGACCCATTCTACTACCTGGAGGGGAAGAGAGGGAGCAAGAGGGGGGTGACAAATGAAAACCTCAACCCAGGGAAGAAGAGAAAAATAAGGACTGAAGGAAAAAGAAAAAAAGAAAAAAGAAAGAAAAGAAAAAAAGAAAAAAGAAAGAAAGAAGGAAGAAACATTTTGATTTGAAAAGGCAGGAAATGACAGAGTCAAAGGTGCCTAAATCAGATTACCGGATAAATTCCCGGTGAATTAGAGAACTGGGATGAGCTATCAGTGCCAGTTAAGTGAACCTGTGCATTGATATTCCTGTTTCACATTTCAACAGAGATAAACCGCTGAGAACGTCTTTCATTAAACAGCATAATGCACCAAGCCACATGCTAAATTGGCCTAATAAAGGAAAGACAGACAAAATCATCTAAGCTATCACTATCCATTTAACTCAATTAGCCCCATGCTGAATCTGAACCTAAAACCTGCAGATAAAAAATGAGGATAATATGTGGCTAGCTAAGCTAACTCCTCCCTGGCCATGTCTCGTATAACACAGAGAGGTGTCACACAGAGATTGTGTTATCTACCGTGCAAGGTTAGATAACGGTCAGTGTGGCACAGTTATCATACTGTGATAAAGGAGTCCTGGTGTAGCCTGGCTGTTACCATGGGCTGGGTGAAGGTCTGCATAGCCTGGCAGGAGGGCATGGAGGAGGAAGATATAGCCTGGTAGGAGGGTATGGACGAGGGAGATATAGCCTGGTAGGAGGGTATGGAGGAGGGAGATATAGCCTGGTAGGAGGGTATGGAGGAGGGAGATATAGCCTGGTAGGAGGGTATGGAGGAGGGAGATATAGCATGGTAGGAGAGAGATATAGCCTGGTAGGAGATGGTAGGGAGATATAGCCTGGTAGTAGGGCATGGAGGAGGAAGATATAGCCTGGTAGGAGGGCATGGGGGAGAGAGATATAGCCTGGTAGTAGGGCATGGAGGAGGGAGACAAAGCCAGGGAGGATAGAGATATAGCCTGGTAGGAGGGCATGGAGGTGGAAGGTATAGCCTGTGAAGAGGGAGATATAGCCTGGTAGGAAATGGTAGGGAGTTCTAGCCTGGTAGAAGGGCATGGAGGAGGAAGGTATATCCTGGGAGGAGGGCATGGGAGGGAGATATAGCCTGGTAGGAGGGAGATATAGCCTGGGAAGAGATGGTAGGGAGATATAGTCTGGTAGAAGACTGTAGGGAGATATAGCCTGGTAGGAGACGGTAGGGAAATATAGCCTAGTAGGAGATGGTAGGGAGATATAGCCTGGTAGGAGACGGTAGGGAAATATAGCCTGGTAGGAGACGGTAGGGAAATATAGCCTAGTAGGAGACGGTAGGGAGATATAGCCTGGTAGGAGACGGTAGGGAAATATAGCCTGGTAGGAGACGGTAGGGAAATATAGCCTGGTAGGAGACGGTAGGGAAATATTTAGCCTGGTAGGAGACGGTAGGGAAATATAGCCTGGTAGGAGACGGTAGGGAGATATAGCCTGGTAGGAGACGGTAGGGAAATATAGCCTGGTAGGAGACGGTAGGGAAATATAGCCTGGTAGGAGACGGTAGGGAAATATAGCCTGGTAGGAGACGGTAGGGAGATATAGCCTGGTAGGAGACGGTAGGGAGATATAGCCTGGTAGGACGGTAGGGAGTTATAGTTTACGTCCCAGATGGCACCATTTTCCCTATATAGTGCACTACATGTACTTTTGACTAGAGCCCTATGGTTCCCATCTGGGACGCAACCATGGCCTGGCTCCCAATGAGGAGGGAGATCTAGCCTGGCTCACTCCAGCTCAGTTCAGAATGGCTTGCTGGGCCACAGCTCTCCACGGCCCTCCTCATCATCTGCTCCTTAATGTCAGAATGTGTGTGTGGGATAAGGAGCAGGTAATCTCTCAGTGGAATCAGGGCTGTTCTTCATTACTCCCAGGGCAAATAGGGATCAGAGGGCTGCCTGCCTGCCTGCCTGCGCTTCTCTCACTGACTGGCAGCTGAGACCAGAGATAGATAGTCCAGGGAGATGGCCATTATGGTCAAGGCTCCATGATCTCTGATTGGTTGTTTGACAGCTTTGACCAATCCCTCCTCTTCCTCCTGTGTGTGTATTATAGGACAGATTTCCTAATCTCCTATGACCACAACCTTTTTTGTTACCTTTACCCAGTCCTGACAATAATTCAGTCTCAGGTATATGACAACAGCCTTCTTCATCTGTATTTTAGACCATCATTGTTTCTCTGAGAATCATCACACTATGGATGCATTGTTCATACAGAAAGGTTAAAGATACCTCAGGATATGTAATAATAATCCCCCACTGCTGCAGTGGAGCTCCATCACCAACTACCATCCTAACAGAGACACACATTATGTCACACTGTGACATAAGCTGTGTCCCAAATGGCTCCCTATTACCAATTTACCGAACTACTTTAGTGCCCAGAAGGATCTGGTCAAACGTAGTGCACTACATAGGCAATAGGGTGCTATTTGGGACGAAAGTATGATCGCCCTGAGGTGCAGAGATGAGAGCTGGAGGCAGTGTGGTTGGTAGACAAACCACCTCTCCTCTTACTGCAGCTTGTTAGAGGAGAGGGGCTTAAAGCACCGCTCAATAGAACTCTGTTCACCTTGTTTCCCTTCCAACCAGAACAATGTCTAGGTCAGTCATCTAGTGAGCCTACCTCAGGCTATAAACTAAGTTACATTCCTCCTCCTCCACGTTTTAAGGCCACACTGACTGTAGCAGCTTAAGCTTTGAATTCGCCAAAAAGGGAAACGACATGTTTGTTTAAAAAATGCATTTAAAAAATGCATTGATAACAAGGCATTGTGACCCTCCTCTTTTCCCCTCCAACCCACACAGTGTATTTCCACCAACCAGGGAGGCCATCTCACTAGGAGAAGAAAAGGCAGTAAGGTCGCCTGTGGTATGCTCCACCAAGCACGGAGGAAGACTTTAATGGGGTAGGATGGAATGAGATGGGCCCCTGGGCTCCACACACCTAGCCTGAGTCTCACTTTAGACTCAGCACCCATTGTGTACATTTACTGGTACACACATCCTAGACTGACTGATACAATATATTATATCATTAAAATACTTATCCTACAACCAGAAACATGAAAGGACTATCAGTACATACATTAATAAAGCAATATTACATAAGTGGATATATTTTACTGTGCTTTGTGGCACGTCGTGATGCGGTCGGTAGGTAGGAGACTTTAGCAGAGTCTTGGACTTAACGTATCAGGACTCTACAGTAGTGCAGTGGAACCAGAACACTAAAGTAGTGCAGTGGTATCAGAACACTAAAGTAGTGCAGTGGTATCAGGACACTACTGTAGTGCAATGGTATCAGGACTCTACAGTAGTGCAGTGGAACCAGATCACTAAAGTAGTGCAGTGGTATCAGGACACTACAGTAGTGCAGTGGTTTCAGGACTCTACAGTAGTGCAGTGGTATCAGGACTCTACAGTAGTGCAGTGGTATCAGGACTCTACAGTAGTGCAGTGGTTTCAGGACTCTACAGTAGTGCAGTGGTATCAGGACTCTACAGTAGTGCAGTGGTATCAGGACTCTACAGTAGTGCAGTGGTATCAGGACTCTACAGTAGTGCAGTGGTTTCAGGACTCTACAGTAGTGCAGTGGTTTCAGGACACTACAGTAGTACAGTGGTATCAAGCCTCTACAGTAGTGCAGTGGTATCAAGCCTCTACAGTAGTACAGTGGTATCAAGCCTCTACAGTAGTGCAGTGGTATCAAGCCTCTACAGTAGTGCAGTGGTATCAGGACACTACAGTAGTGCAGTGGTTTCAGGACTCTACAGTAGTGCAGTGGTATCAGGACACTACAGTAGTGCAGTGGTTTCAGGACTCTACAGTAGTGCAGTGGTATCAGAACACTAAAGTAGTGCAATGGTATCAGGACTCTACAGTAGTGCAGTGGTATCAGGACACTACAGTAGTGCAGTGGTTTCAGGACTCTACAGTAGTGCAGTGGTATCAGGACTCTACAGTAGTGCAGTTGTTTCAGGACTCTACAGTAGTGCAGTGGTTTCAGGACACTACAGTAGTGCAGTGGTATCAGGACACTACAGTAGTGCAGTGGTTTCAGGACTCTACAGTAGTGCAGTGGTATCAGGACTCTACAGTAGTGCAGTGGTTTCAGGACTCTACAGTAGTGCAATGGTATCAGGACTCTACAGTAGTGCAGTGGTATCAGGACACTACAGTAGTGCAGTGGTTTCAGGACTCTACAGTAGTGCAGTGGTATCAGAACACTAAAGTAGTGCAATGGTATCAGGACTCTACAGTAGTGCAGTGGTATCAGGACACTACAGTAGTGCAGTGGTTTCAGGACTCTACAGTAGTGCAGTGGTTTCAGGACACTACAGTAGTACAGTGGTATCAAGCCTCTACAGTAGTGCAGTGGTATCAAGCCTCTACAGTAGTGCAGTGGTATCAGGACACTACAGTAGTGCAGTGGTTTCAGGACTCTACAGTAGTGCAGTGGTATCAGGACTCTACAGTAGTGCAGTGGTTTCAGGACTCTACAGTAGTGCAATGGTATCAGGACTCTACAGTAGTGCAGTGGTATCAGGACACTACAGTAGTGCAGTGGTTTCAGGACTCTACAGTAGTGCAGTGGTATCAGAACACTAAAGTAGTGCAATGGTATCAGGACTCTACAGTAGTGCAGTGGTATCAGGACACTACAGTAGTGCAGTGGTTTCAGGACTCTACAGTAGTGCAGTGGTTTCAGGACACTACAGTAGTACAGTGGTATCAAGCCTCTACAGTAGTGCAGTGGTATCAAGCCTCTACAGTAGTGCAGTGGTATCAGGACACTACAGTAGTGCAGTGGTTTCAGGACTCTACAGTAGTGCAGTGGTATCAGGACTCTACAGTAGTGCAGTGGTTTCAGGACTCTACAGTAGTGCAGTGGTTTCAGGACACTACAGTAGTGCAGTGGTTTCAGGACTCTACAGTAGTGCAGTGGTATCAAGCCTCTACAGTAGTGCAGTTGTTTCAGGACTCTACAGTAGTGCAGTGGTTTCAGGACTCTACAGTAGTGCAGTTGTTTCAGGACTCTACAGTAGTGCAGTGGTTTCAGGACTCTACAGTAGTGCAGTGGTTTCAGGACACTACAGTAGTGCAGTTGTTTCAGGACTCTACAGTAGTGCAGTTGTTTCAGGACTCTACAGTAGTGCAGTTGTTTCAGGACTCTACAGTAGTGCAGTTGTTTCAGGACTCTACAGTAGTGCAGTGGTATCAGGACACTACAGTAGTGCAGTGGTTTCAGGACTCTACAGTAGTGCAGTGGTATCAGGACTCTACAGTAGTGCAGTGGTTTCAGGACTCTACAGTAGTGCAGTGGTTTCAGGACTCTACAGTAGTGCAGTTGTTTCAGGACTCTACAGTAGTGCAGTTGTTTCAGGACTCTACAGTAGTGCAGTGGTTTCAGGACACTACAGTAGTGCAGTGGTTTCAGGACTCTACAGTAGTGCAGTTGTTTCAGGACTCTACAGTAGTACAGTGGTATCAAGCCTCTACAGTAGTGCAGTGGTATCAAGCCTCTACAGTAGTGCAGTGGTTTCAGGACTCTACAGTAGTGCAGTTGTTTCAGGACTCTACAGTAGTGCAGTTGTTTCAGGACTCTACAGTAGTGCAGTGGTATCTCACTACTGTAACAGTAGTAGTGTTGTCATGATAACAGCATTTTTACTTCGATACCAGATTTAGTATTGTGATACTCGATACTATCACAATACTCAATACCAATTTTTTTTTGTGTGCCAAAGTCACAGAATGGCACCTGATCCAGATAAACTCAACTACTGCTCTGTTCAATTGCATCTTTTGAGTAATGAAAAATACGTCAACATTTTTCAGAGACAGCCATGTATGGATTAATGAATCAATTATAGAATCATACAATACATTTGACTTTGTTTTTACCAATCTAACCACATAACATAATGGTAATACTTTATTTGAATGGCAAACTATTGATAAACTGGATAAATCAAGATGCAGACTAGGTCTATTCACAATACAGGTGAATACATATTCAATAGAAGTTTATGTATGCATTGAGTTATTGAGCTTGTTTAGGCTGATTTCATGGGGCTACAGATGACAAACAATCTGTTGATGTTAGCTTCAGCTGTAAGCTAGCAAGGAAAGTTAGCCTACAAAGCTGGACGCTACCGGTATCTTCTTGAATTGTAAAGTGTTCTAGCCTGTATGGACGTTGTTTTGCGAACAGCAATTAACAGTTTCTACATGCCGTGTCACATTATTCAAGTGTGTTAACTTCTGTGTAGCATGAGTGGCGAGGTAACATGATGCAGCCCAGGCTAAGTGGAGCCCACACACAGGAGGACATTGGCTGCGCTGATAGACAGACTTGATCCATGAGACACATTTGACACACCCTGTCAGCATGGCTCTACACTCTCTCACACGGGGCTGGTGTTTCTGGGGGAGTAACAATAACAGCATCTCCCAACTGCCAAAGCAGCGGAATTCAGTCAGGGATTAAGAATTCAGCCCAGGATCCTGCTTATATGTCAGCCACCGCCGTGAAAGTAGGCCAGGCTCTCACAGGATCAATACAGTCACTTGTCTGCTGGCTGGTGGAGAGAGGGAGGCAAAGTGGAGGAGGGGGGAGGGAAGTGGAAAACTGGAGGGCAGGACCTGGCAACCCTGGCCACCCCCTTACCCCCACCTCCCACCCCCATGCACAAACAGACATGATATGCACTATATAAAGGAGGCTCAGACCTAAGCCCCTATTAATGTTGGAAAAGGACACGGCACGTTAAGTGGAATTTACTTTTAAAGAGGACACAGGTTACTGGCATCTGAAACCCAAACCTCTCTGGGAGGCCTCGTGCCCAGGCCAGGCAGGACACCCAATGCCCAGGCCAAGCAGGACACCCAATGCCCAGGCCAAGCAGGACACCCAACGCCCAGGCCAGGCAGGACACCCAACGCCCAGGCCAGGCAGGACACCCAACGCCCAAGCCAGGCAGGACACCCAACGCCCAGGCCAGGCAGGACACCCAACGCCAAGGCCAGGCAGGACACCCAACGCCTAGGCCAGGTAGGACACCCAATGCCCAGGCCAAGCAGGACACCCAACGCCTAGGCCAGGTAGGACACCCAACGCCTAGGCCAAGCAGGACACCCAACGCCCAGGCCAGGCAGGACACCCAACGCCCAGGCCAGGCAGGACACCCAACGCCAAGGCCAGGCAGGACACCCAACGCCTAGGCCAGGTAGGACACCCAACGCCTAGGCCAGGTAGGACACCCAACGCCTAGGCAGCCCTTGAGAAATACTTCTCCCATCCACTCAGCTGTCCTTAGAAATAGACGGAGGAAGGATGGAGGGAGAGAAGGGAGCAGGGGTCAGCACAGCTTTATGTTGCTTCACTACCACCATCGTCAAACACGGTAACACGCCTACAGCGTTGGCGGAGGAGGAAGAGACCAGGCAGGCGGCGTGTTTCTGGGTTTGTGGTCAGTCAGACACTCATTGGTTGGTGGATGTCAGTTGGTGACAAGAGGGTGGGGGGGGGGTCAGGGTCCTAACTCCTGGGGGGTAATTCAATAACAAATGGCACCTGTGGCGTTAGAGACATGCATCCTTTATTTAGGGCATGGCATAGCTTTAATTGATGCCTTTATTCTACTGGTGACAGTGTGACATGACACAACCAGAGCCCAGGCATGTCAGAGACATGGTTTATGAGGGGAATGCTAGGGTAGATATTAGGCAAGGGTTGGCTCCCAAATGACACCCTATTCTCTTTATAGTGCACTACTTTTGACCAGAGCCCTTAGTGCATTACTTTTGGTGCACTACTTTTGACCAGGGCTCATAGGGCTATTGGTCAAAAGTAGTGCACTATACAGGGAATAGGGTGCCATTTGGTATGTAGCCAGAGCGTTGATGGCCAGGCTGGCTAAGTCACACACATCCCATTCCTCTCCCACAAGGCACTGCATTGTGCTATTGCTCCTCTGTCATTGGCTCGCTCCAGATGTGTGACTTACAAGGGTTTGAAATGTATAAATACCCAAGGAGGCACGTCACTGTGAATAGCTGGAGCTTTGCTCTTTGGTACTGAGCTAACCGTGGCTAACCGTGTGCTTCTATCAACAGACCAGGGAGTCCAGGGATGTTTCTCGTCGAGCCGTTTCTCGCTAACGCAACAACTGCAGAGACCTTGTGAGAGAGCTTATGATTCAGACTTTCACACTTACTGTGTAACCTCACCCTGGTCCCTGGCTGGCATGCCCACCATCAGTACCACACACACCTGACCTTGTGACAAAACACCAGGGTCTCAATGGGGTTTCAGTTACACAGCACTCATTGTCACGTGCTAAATGAGAATCAATGATGCACTTAACAACATAGACACATATAATTACATCCACTGTCTGCTGATATAGCAGCATGTACAATCAACAATCAGTTAGTTATAGATTGGAACTATAGATTTACGACCCATGAGTAAAGGGAGCAGCATGCTACCACATAGACATATAACTTCTAGTAGTTTTATTGCTATGGCTACAGTGAGAAAAAAACAACTCTCATACCATTTACCATAAGCATTCTTTGCTATACCGCAAAGATAGGGAAACTAGTTTAGTTTATCAACTGTAGTCTTACACAAGCTTTGGTGAACCTCTGTGCTGGTAACTCTAGATACACATCTCTGATTAGGAAGGAGCACATGTAGAGGAATTTGGATCTGGCAACCATCGCCCATCTAATCACAAATCTCTAGACAGATTCACCGGGGGAGGAGGATGCAATGCATGCGATGCCATTGGTTTCACTTTACTTTGCATCATGGGTAGAGAAGGTAGACCG